>NW_010318486.1:14079-28089 GCF_000700745.2 Antrostomus carolinensis | reverse complement strand
CCTCCCTGGAAGTGTTTAAGGTCAGGTTGGACGAAGATTTGAGTAACCTGTTCTAGTGGAAGGTGTCTCTGCTGATGGCAGGGGGGTTGGGACTGGATGATCATAGAATCATAGATCATTAAGATGATCTTTAAGGTCCCTTCCAACCCTAACCGTTCTATGATTCTATAATGTGATTAATTATGGAGAATTAACACTAACCATTCTATGGTTCTATGATTCTATAATGTGATTAATTATTGAGAATTAACATTAGAGATTAATTTAAGTGAAAATAACCCATGGAATTAGACTAATTAATTTTGTGATACTGTTCATTTCTGTCTCTTGTCAATATCTAATTGGTGATTTGATACAAAGCTGGAACAGAACAAGTTAAATATTTCTCTCTTCAACCTTTCATGACTTGCCTTGTTGTATGCTGCACCTTCAAATTCCAAGGAATGTTAATAGCTGCCAGAGATGGCAACTGGTGCTTTCGCAAAGTTCCTCCAGTCCACTCCTGATCAAACATGAACACATTATACTTTTGTATAAGGACTTCACAATTATGCTTTTTCACTGTGTCTACCATCTGAACCAAAGTTAATTTAAGTAGAAGAATGCAGAAAGCTATGTAATAATTTCATAGCATGGCAGAAAATTTACATCTTTTCTGTACAAAGACTAATTGCCATGAAACATATAAACATAGTGAGAAAAACTGTTGTGTTGATGTTATGATGACACTTCTATCTTCTATTTCTTCCTCTTCAGCAGCTCTGTTAATTCAAAAATTACTGGAAATAAAGATTTCAGTTTTGCCTTGCAGCATTGATCTAAAGCACAGTTGTACCAGTTATTAAAACACAGAGTCTTCTGAGCCAAAGGAATAATCAAAATTCCAATTAATGCTGTTGCAACATTATACTATTGTCATAGTAACAGTGGCGTGAAAGTTTACATCAAAAGCCTTGTTAGGAAGTGCCAGTCTAAAAGCAATCAAATCCCTGGGAAAGCATTCAGAAGTTCAAAAGAAACTAATGAAAGAGGCCTTTAGGATGTAATTTCATTGACAGGTGTTCTTATTTAATAGAGGCAACCCAATCAGGGTCTTCTGTTACAAGGAAGCTCAGTGGTTAAAACAAATGTATTAGAGCAATAGTGCTAAGATTAACAGAAACAAAGAGGCACTGTGCAGAAACACAAAAGCACAAATTGCTGCTTGTAAAATGTAAATCCACAAAACAGTAACGGCATTAGGTAGATTCTGGAAAAGATGCTATTTGGACTAAAAAAAGGTAGGTAACTTGGGCTCAGAATGCACAGAAGAGGGGACTTCCAAGCTCTGGGAGACTGACCAAGTATTTTAAATGCTTACGTGAATGATGCTTATCTTGTGACTTATGTATAATACGCTGCCTGAAAGACCGTCTGATGTGTTTTGAGAACACAGAGAGAGGAAAAATACCAACAAAACATAAAACAAACTAAGTGAGTGTGTTTTGATGTTGGCCAGCATACTAGCTTTTATGTGATTTCCATCATAGAGTTAAGGAATGTTTACTATTTTTTTTTATTTTTTTTTTTTCCTTTTATAACTTTTGAGGAGGATGGGGGTGATTTCATGGGGAAGTGGATTGTTTTTGAATTCAGTTTGAAAGCAGTTGAAATCCCACAAGAAAAGCTGTTCTTTCACAGCATTCCAGGAAAAGATAGAGGCATTTTCATAAAGATGGGTATTCTCATGAGACTACTTCTGCTTGCATGAAGGGAAGAAAAAAACACACACAGGATCAGAAAGTCATTCCAATATCTCCTAAGCTCACTAGGCTTCCAGATTCAAACTGAGATACAAGTCTTCATTTGCAATTTAAGAGAAAATTTAGTCCTTGTTGTGAATCAAATTTAGACTCAGTGGTCAAATTTTGCAAGCTTGAATAACTAAAATCAAGTGAATGTGACACACTGAAATAATAATGGGTCACGTCCCTAATATGTGCAATGCAGTTCTGTCAAACCAAAAGCAGACAAAAAAGAATAACAGATGTGAAATAGCATCTGAAAGCAGAAAGAAAAGAGAAGTGAGTCTTGGGAGGAAAGGGGGGATATGGGAGATTCATGCACATACAGGTAATGTTCTTTTGATCTTCTCTCACTGCTGTATTTCATGTTCATCATTAATGCCTGCACAGAGGGGAAGAAGGATGGAAAATCAGGTAATTAGTTACACATGTACTTTGATCAGTATTGCATTTTTCTTTTTCAGGTTGTTTGCCAAAATGCTAACAGATGAGAGGGAGGGTTTCATTTATCGCAATTTTTCAGTCAAGCACATTCTCAGGAATGTTTCCATAATCTATCAATTCAATCCTGTACATCTCTAATGATAACTTAAAGGTGATTTGGATTTGATTTTATTTCCTCCTCATCAAAGCTTTCTTCCTGGTAGAATTTCTGTATTTCCATATCCTCAGTATCAAGACACTGTACACAGGTATTTAACTAGCACAATTCTGCAGATGATGACCACAAAGGCTGGAGACATAAATAAATGGCAAATAACTTGAAAAGCTAGATTTAGATTTAGAAATCTCCTGTTTAGTGCTCAGATGTTGACCTTTCACAGAGGGGAAAAACTTCCCCTGCTGTTTCCTATTGGTACTTGCTGGTGCTACACACGGTCCCTTGTGAAGAGGCATAGTGTCTGTCATGCAGATAGGGTCCCGTTCACCATCTTCAGCTTACCATATCCTTCCTTTGCTATTTAACATAAGAGACAGTGAAAGGAAAGGAGTGGCTAAATACTTCTGTGGAAGTGTTTAGGTCTTTTATCTCAGATACTTTGCTGGAGCAAGCCATTTTTAAGCTAGTATTGATATTGAAATAGGGATATAATCTGAAAAAAAGCACAGCTGTACCCATTCAGTTCCCATCCAGATGGGGAAGGGGAACAATGCACCATCAAATCCCACAAGAGTGCATAGCTCTGTTTTTATCCTTCCCTAATTCTGCAGACAGGGAGCTGATCAGCTTGTGAGATGAGACACGGGTCGTTTCCCTTCATGTCCTAGCTGGGGGCAGCATTTGAAAATGGGGTTGTGAGTTAACTATGACAATTCTCTATAGGAACTTTTACTGGAACTTTAAAAATGTGCCCTTTAATAGCTTTAGACAGCAGCTAGCATAGGTCTGGCTTTGTGATGCTTTTCTTCTCTGTCACTGAGTCCCAGGACACCTGTCTGTAGAGCTCCCCACATCCACTATAACTAATGGGGTCATGGAGCACAACCAAACAGCACAGCTCACTCACCACCAACAGTATCACAAGTGTTGGTTCTGTATAAATTACCTTGTAGACATGTTTTTTACAATATTTTGTAGAATATTTTATTATTTTGCATGGCAGCTTTAATAGCAGCAGTATAGAACATGTCTCCCATTAGTAGTGTACAATATATTTTCTTGTCAGTTAATCTTGAAAGCTGGGAACCGTTCCTCAAAAAGGCTGGATCTTTCATTTCCTTCTAATAAATACTTCACACTAAATGCATTATTGCTAGAGAGATTTCAGTAATCGAATGCCTATCATCACATTTTCCTGGTGGCCTATGACAAAAATATTTTCTGTACTGGATGCCAAAGGAGGGTAAGAGAGGTGATGGGAGTAAAATAAGCAAAGGAGATTAAATCAGGTGTCAGACAAACAGCCCCCTGAACAGCCAGATTTCCTGTAGGCAACACCAAGACTAGGAGGCTCCAAGAACTGAAAGAAAGATAATATGTTTCAGTGGGAAAAAAAAAGTCTGAAGAACAGAAGTATGTAAAGTATTAATATCTCCTTGAATATTTTGTGAATCTTCTATGGTGCTTACTCTGTTCTATGTACCTTATAACCTATCTGTGTGCTTAAAGTGTGAGTATTTAATCCTGGCATACTTATGTACTCTAAAAGACATCGGAGACCTGGCCTTGCTAAAATTGTTACTATGATTTTTTCGTTAGCTTAAATGTGTGGGCCAGAGCAGTAGCCCATTATTCGTTTTGCATCATTATCTTTTGCAGCTTCTTATAAAGAATTCACAATTTTAGATGTGTTGTGTATGTTTCAGTTTCATATTACATACAGAAAAAAAACCACAGAAGCAGCTTGCATTATGTTTATTCCAAGCAATTACGATGCAGCTGCCACACAAGTACTAAGAACACAGACTCATCAAAAATGGAAGCAAATGAAGAAAAATACAAAGGACTCCTACAAAAAATATTGTGAGGAGGTGGTGAGTGGAGGAGTGAGAAGGGACAGGCTTCAACTGTTTGCCTTTTGCTTAAAACATTTTGAAGATCCGAGATTCCTGTCAGTTTCTAAATAAATGTGTCTACAGATTATTTCCTCTACAAAGCAAGAGTTCAGCTGGTAAATTCTTTTTGACTAAAACCCGGTTTTCCACTTATCCTCCAGGAAGGATCATGTTTAAGACCTTCTTAGCTGCAAACTCTCAAAGGCTCCAGAGAGCCAACTCTCCCCCAGTCATGGCAAAGTAACAAAAGCAATCAACTTAATCTTTTCACAAGACAAGCCTCACACCTTCCAAATCTCTAGTGTGTCCATCCACCTCAATACATACCCCCATCCCTTCCAGTTAATGTGTGGCATGAACCCCAGTGGTTCAGAAGAAAGATGTTTCAACTTTCCTACAGGCTGAGAAAATCACTTTGCCTTTCTATGTCTCTTTGCCCCTGGTGATGGAGATAAAATATGTCATTACTTCTACGCTTTTTCTTGCTCATATCATGTTTATATAAATTCTAAAGCTGAGCTTCTTCTCACTGATAAAGTGGTATTTTTTAAATGGGGCCAATTCCAGGTCAGAGGTTCTTGGTGAACCGTTGTACAATTATTAATGAGTGACTGAGGTGACAAGGGATATTTGGCACATACTGGGTCTCAGAAATTCAGAAGCTGCTTAATGGGGGAGTTTTTAGGTATTTTTTGAGCCTTTAAACTTCACTAATACATTTAAGGAAAACAAAAGTGAAAATTCAATTTGCTCTAACATATCTGCTTGTTTATCTGTGTGTTTTGCATTACTACCCTATCACAATATCTGAACAGTTTTCACTAAAAAAAAAAAGAAATAAAAGAAAAAAAATCAATAACATGGGTGTTATCTCTCATTGGCCTCACTGGCTTTTCTCCATTTCATTCCTTCCCTTATGCTATCTCTGAGTTTGACGCCTCCATGCTGTGAACACCAGCACTGCCCGTTAGCTACCTTGGCTGAGGAAAGGAAACTGTTTCACTTGAAATCAAGAGGCTCAGCAAGTGTGATTTATCCTTTTTATCACAACCACCATGTACCCTACTGAGATGCAAAAGCCTGTTTTCCCTGCGCACATGACGGTTTTGGTGGGTGGGAAATGTATCTCCACTGGCACAGGAGGGCTGCATCTTACCAGTGAAAAAGTGCCCTCACCTCCTTGGGAAGAGGAAAACCAACCAACCAGCATCTACATTTGTGGCTTTGCACTGCTCTAGGAAGAGGTTTGTCTGCTTGGTTTGACTTCAGTCACCTGTTAAGATTAAGCAGTCTGGAGTTTGGTTTGGTTGGGGTTTTTTTGGGTTTTTTTTTTTCCCTGTCTTTTTTTTTGCCAAGCTCTCCTGACTTTTGCATTCTCTCTGTGTGCGATGAGGGTGGTTGTGTGAGTTGCTCAGAGAATAATTATTCTTGCTGAGACCTGAGGAGGCAATTCATCATGTCAGATTAACAATGGCTGCAGATAGCATAAGGAAGCCTACATAACTAAGCACTGAAAACTAAGCACAGAGGGCACGGAATTTCCCTGGTGAATATAGAATTTGGGGTCATTATCTCGCATTTTTGCTGAATATCAGTGGACGTATTTTCAGGCTAACAGATGCATCACTTTGGCTGTATTTCCATCTGCCAGGCACACAGAGGATTTATGGCTATTTCACAGAGCCCACCAAGCAATACTATGAATAGTATCAAAGAATCTTTTTGCTAAATTCTGCTTGCCTTGGGGGTATGTGTAATTATCTTTTCTGATATATAGCATATTGAATTGTATTTATTTTTATTGGGATGTGCAATGGTATGTTCCTTTTCCATTTATTGGCATCTTGCAGATAAATGACAATTTTGTATAAATTTGTTATTTGTTCCAGAGGAAGGCTGCAGTCTTCTCTGAGTGTTTAAACCTGGGCAAATAAACTTCATTTACAGCTCTTGTAGTGAAGGGTTCTTTCCTTCTTTCAAACCACTGTATAGCAGAAATACCCACAATAACACCACACCTACTCTTGTGTTTTAAGATCCCAGTTTCAAAGTCTGATGAACTCACGGTGTGCCAGGGCGGGATTTGGGGTGGCATTTTCTATAAGTTGAGAGAGCTTTGTTCAGGACTGCATGGAAAATAGGTCTGAGTTAGTTCAGTATATCTGATAGCACTGTAAAGAAGGTAAGCCAAGCTCTGCCTTGTTTTAAAGGCAACTAGGGTATACCTACATCTATACATACATACATACATATATGTTCAATGACATTTCTGTGGGTGTGTTACTTTTTTTTTAGCAAAGCTTTGATAATTTTGTGCAGAAAAACAGATTTTGAAGATGTCAGACAGATATTCTCGGAGTAAATTCTCCTTTCTCAATAACGAGCAAGGATGGATAAATCGGATTGGAAATATTTAAAGATAAACTGTTGTAAAATAAATGATATTTTCCCCCCCCCCTCCCCCCGTTTGGATTCACTTTAATATGAAAAGGAATTTTGAAATTTAAAAAAATATAATGAAAGAAATTTGTCATTTTCTGTTTATTAATTTGAGATTGGACACCTTTAAAATAAAACTATTAACTCACAAGAATCTTGTTTCAGATATTCCTATAAGCTACTGGTAGAAGTCAGATTTTTTTCTGTATTTTTTTTGCAGGATAAAGAATATTTTCACTTCTTTCACAGCTGGGAGACAAAAAAGGCAAAGCATTTTTTTTTTTCAAAACCCTAGTGTGAAAAAATTTAAGAGCTCTTTTTTTTTTTTTTTTTTCTCAAATGAAAAAAACAAACAAACAAAAAAAACCCCAAAAAAACAGCTGGTAATGAAGCCGTTCACAAAACTTCTGTTACAATTACCCAAAGAAGTTCAGTAGGGGAAAGCTAAAATATAAAGTGGATTTCAGATTAAAAAAAAAAAAAAAATGCTTCTACACTTGGTCTGCATGTGAATGAGAACAGTGCCAGGGCAGTATCCTCAGAAAAAATGACAGGAGACAGGAGAGGGAATTTCTCTAACTAGCCTCCGTATGCATCGGTATGACCTGCGTGAATCATTATCTAAGGGCTTACTTGTAACAGAGATTATCTATCCATGAAGGAGAGAGAAGACACGTCATAGCTCTCTCATACTTGTCTGCAAGGCATGAAAAAAAAGGGTAGTCTTGGCTCCATCTCCCCTCCTTGTTGCCTGACCCAGGGTGCTGACCAGGCTTTCCATAAATCGCTAAACCACAGAGAAATCAGAAAGAGTGATGCCCTGGAGAGGTACCTCTTTGTTTTAAGACCTAACACTCCCGACAAGTCCACCCCTAGGGTTTATCACTATTATCACAGAGCTTGTCAGGCTAAAATGTCATTTTGCCAGGGAGCAGACAGTGTGACTGCCTCCGTTTTGGCTTGGTTAAAGTGGGAACATTTAAAACTGTAACTTTCCAAAGCTTGATCAGTAGATTCACAGTTTAATAGCTCCTTTGCTTCTTGCTGAAGTGAGAGGTTTCTGTACCAGCTGGCCAGAAATCATTTATCTGGAATTCACACGGCTTTTGGTCTTTTACAAGACTTTTTCATTCTGTTGTGTGGTGAGTTCGCAAGATTGGACTACAAACCTTCATAAAATAAAATCAGACCTGATCAGATATTAGAACTGCTATTCTTTGGAAATTTAAAAAACATGCAAAAAGTTAAATAATATTTCCTTACAATAGACTTTTTGAAATACAACAGGTAACAGATTCCTCATGAAATTCCATAATTGTGTTTAGAAAATCTAAATTGGCATAATATTCCCTGTCAAGATGTTAAAGTTTCTCTGAGGTGGGACTACTTACAGGACTAATGAAGAATTACACTTCTTGGGGAGCTGCAAGTTTTGGAGCCCTGCATACCTTTCTGGGTGGCTCCTGATTTCTAGACCACTATTCAGGGTTACCAGTGGCCCAAGCAGGGCCAAGCAAAAACCATGACTGGATACTTTCACATAGAAAGCAACAAATTCCTCTAGATCTTCCTAATTTTTGCCAAAATTATT
This sequence comes from Antrostomus carolinensis, assembly GCF_000700745.2. NCBI lineage: Eukaryota > Metazoa > Chordata > Aves > Caprimulgiformes > Caprimulgidae > Antrostomus > Antrostomus carolinensis. The sequence goes on along the minus strand of NW_010318486.1, from coordinate 19,779 downwards.
TCTGATGCAGTGAAATAATCTCCTTTTTATGCAAAAGAGTTGAGTTCAGAAGTGGAAAAATGGTGGATAGTCTCAGTCTTAGACAAAGATACAGGGAGACGTATATATAATATATGATGAATACCTGCTGTGCATGGACAGTCTTCCTTCAGTTAAGCAGCAGTTCTGAGATATGTCAAACATGATTTGGGTTTTTGTTTACAGTGAGAGACAGAGGAAGTAAGTGGCAAAATATATACAACTTGATACTAACCTGGAATGAAATTCTAAGAATAATTTGTTTCTAAAATATAATAAACTCTATGGCTATAACATGTCAACACCCCTCTCCATTCTGTGACTTCAGAAATTGCCAGCATGGTGTGAAAACCGTGGTGATTTCTGTGATATTTCTATTTAGCTGTAATGTAGAAAATGCAGTTTCATTCTTTCCTTGCTGTTTTCAGACCCTTAATTTAAAGAAGTAAATGATCTCTTGTAATTCTGTTATGAACTAAGCTGAATCACCATACTTTCAAAATTTGCAAGGCTGAGTTACATATTCAGTTTCCTCCAGTAGATGATAATTTTGGAAAATCAGAATGATGCCCAAATAGTATATTAAGAACATTGTTTCTAAATTCGTGCGCTGAAGTCCTGGTTATAATCTAGTCCCTACTGATGTCCCATATGGGAATAAAGGCTGGCTTTTGTGATGGATTTTTATTGCAACTGAGAATTTCTTAGCATTAGACAGAACCCCTCTCCTTCCCAGCCCAGGGGATCACAGGAATCCCTCCCACAGTAATTTTCAAGCATAATTAATTTTATGACTCAGTGTATCACGAATTTGTTGCTAGACTGCTAAAAAAATACAGTTTATCAAGATGTTTTGGAGGAGTTTATGATTTTGGAAATATTTTATTAATATTTTCACTTCAGTGAAGATTACTCCAATTTTAGGATAAAGGAACAAAACTCCCTTGAAGAACAGGCTTTTTATCGTATGGAATCATAGAATCATAGAATGGTCTGTGTTGGAAGGGACCTTGGAAGAACATCCAGTTCCAATCCCCCGGCCATGAGCAGGGACACCTTCCACTAGACCAGGTTGCTCAAAGCCTATACTATCACCTACATCTGTGTCACTACTTAACCAGCTTTAGGTTCCAAAAGTTGACTTGAAACACATAGAAGTTATAAGAGGTTTGGTCTCTGCTGAAATGAGAGCTCACTGCTGAAGGTCTGGCTATTCAACTGTGTTACTGGAACAGTTAGACCTAGCACTTCACCTAGCACCCCAAAACAAACAAAAAAATCATTCAAGACTGTACTCTTGAGGGTGATTGTCTCCTGTTTATGCTTTATTCACTTTGAAGTCCTTTAAGCAGGAAACATTGTTCTATTTTTCACAGTCAAAGAATGACAGTCCTTATGAACAGTGCTCGTGCCAGTCCTGTCACCACCTCTCTTACATGTCCTTGCTACCACCAGCTCTAAACACTTAAAATTAACGTTGTAGGTGATGTTCATTCAAAAAAAAAAAAAAAAATCTGATATGAATGGACAAATAAAACATGATTATTCCTGTTTTACAGCTGGAGAAATAGGGACAGCAAGAAGTTCAGGGGCTTATCTAAAGCTGCAGAGGGAGTGGCAGAGAAGAGAAAAATGTCAGACTCACAAACCCAAGTCTTACATACCAGGCAGTCCTTTCTCAAGATTGTAGGAGTCACATTTAATTGATGACCTGATTTAAGATGAAGCAGAGTTTGCCATCAATTACAGAGCAACATTATTGTGTCTAACTTTGCTAAGACCCAGAATGAACCAAAGGTCTGGCAGTGCCAAAAGGGACCCAGTCAGTTCTGCTAACTGTGTAATTCTTAAACAGAGCTGAATTCTCCTAAACTGTATTTATGCTAAATTTCATGGCACCTGATGACCTCAATTAAAACCTTTCAGGGGAAAGCAGAAATGCTAGAAAGGTCCTGCAAGATGAATGTCTATGGCTTTCTCCTGCTAACTGCTGATATAAACTTAGCGATTATAAATAAGATTTTATAGTGATGCTGCTGCTTTTTTCATCGAAGGTGTCAGAATGCCAGTAGTGATAATGTCTCACTGAATAAGCAGCTTGCTTTCTCTGGTCCCTTTCTTAAAGCATGTAATAGACATCATTAGCATCTAGATAAATGCTACGTGGTACATACTTTACAGTATATTTGGTTGCAGAGAAGAATAAAGTTATGTTTTCCTAGAGCTACCAAGATTATTTCTATTATGAACATGGAAAAAGGGTACACACTTTTGCAACTCTACTGGTCTTTATTGGACACGCCAGTAACTACCCAGAAGAAAATAATTTCTTAAGAATGGACCTAGCTTGACAAACAAGTTAAAAGCCTGTGTGCCGTTGGCTTTAGAACTTATATATAATGTAACTTTCAGGGCACAGAAAACTGTATAGGACAAGTTCCAGGAGCAAGCATAAGCACAAAACCCATCACATAATTCTTATACAACTGAATAAATGTACATAAAAGAGTTGGAAAATAAAAGGCCAGGTGGTTATTGTTCCTGAATATTGTCTTATTGAAAAGATAAATGCATGCATCTTCTGTTCTTCTGGTGACTTAGAGTTTTCAGCTTAAACATTTCTAATGAATAAATATTTAAACCCTTCCAAGGAGTTTAGAAATTCCCTTTTATTAAAAAAAAAAAAAAAAAAAAAAAAAATCACACTGAAATGACCACAGAAGTGGTAATTTCCTTTGTTTCAAATTCAAAGAAGGATTTCTTGAAGGTTCAAAAAAGGTTTCAATGCTTTTAATGGAAAAGAATGACATTTGCACATTTCTTGATGTTTTTCATAAGGAAAAGCTTGCTAAAATAACCACCATGGCAGGATTTTTTTTTAAGAAATGATGGAAATTAAAATGCAATTCTGGGGAGAATATTGTTTTAATTGCATGTCTACTGTAATATTTATTACTGGAAAATTAGTTGTCTAATTAGGAGGAATTTTAGGTATAATTTTAATTGCACTGACCCACAAAATAAATATAGTTTGGTTGACACAGGATTTGCTTGAACAATTTTAAATCCCCACAATCACAGGTATGCAGCAACTGCAGCCTCAAAATGTTCATTTAATGTTAATCATAGGCATTGTAAAGTGGAGCCAACCAGCTCTAAGGGACATGACCTTATCACAGTGGACAGATGGCAAAAAATTTTCAAGCCGTGTTAAACCTTTTTCTTCAACACTTTTTTGTTCTTAACATATTTATTGCTGACACCATATATCAGTGTTATAGCTTCTGTTCAGGTGAATACTATCAGTTGGCAGTAATAGGTTCAGCTCTGGGAACCTTTCAGCCATTGCTTTTTAAGCTGTTTCTGTAAACTCACCCTCTGGAAGGAATACGAAAAAAACAAGAAAGAGAGGGAGAGAGACTTTTGGAAACCCTTCAGCTTGGCTTAATCCCCATGCAGAGAGGAGAATAAATTAATACAGACGCCCTGTTTTCCTGGCTTGGATGTCATATTTTCTTATGGAAAGAGCAGTGGTAGTGCAGGATGCATGGAGGAGAGAAGGGGAAGCAAAAAAGGAGAGAAGGAAAAATATATTTGTAAATGTTAGTCAGATCTAGTAGTATCTGTTAAATGCCTCCTGCATTTGTTAGAGAGCATTATTGTTGAGTCTCTGCTGCTTCACTGTTGTCTGTCATCACAGTGAAAGAACTGAACATAGTTTGAAGACACAGTAGGAAATATGCCTTAATAAATGCATTTGCAATTGTATTGTATAACTTTATAAATGTTCTGTGTAACAGTGAAAGCTACGGGTGTATTTTATGCATGTAAAATCTGTTCCTTTGCTTTTTCCACATTTTTCTTCTGTTCTTGAAGAATATAATAATATGGATACCTTTCTCATTATATATTTGGGCTGAAGAATTATCTCTGACTAGCTCCAATTCAGGAAGTCCAGGAAGAACTTTCTAGCTTCAATAGCATTTTTCCAAAGGCAAATATCCTCATGTTATGACAAAAGATTATTTAGAGGGACTTTTTTTCATTCTCTGCCGAAAACAAGCTCAGCTGCAAGTACTTTTATTTCCTATTTGGTAAATATCTTGACTGAGGTGACCTGGTATACATTGGACATATGTTCCGCATGAGAAATACGAGTATCTGTAGGAAAAATAAGAGCATCCCACAGAGAGAGTCATCACTTTGAGGTCCTAAGAGCAGATTTACTGAGACGAGGATGGAAGGAGGTGTGAGAATTGCCTCTCTCAGCAGCAAGGAGCACTCATCCCTGATAAGTATTATCCCTGCAAAGTTGTGCAGTTGCAGATGCATCAAACTGTGTTTGCACAGCACGTGTTCCGGGCTGAGAGGCTCACAACAATTAAGTTGTATGTTCAATTAAACCTAATTCCCCAATAACTTTGAAAAATTCAAAGGGTCCATGGGTTCAGGAAGGAACAAAATCCTCAGGCTCTCTTTACTCACCAATAAACCTACTATAAATGCTCATGACTGGAGGTCCAGATCTTTAGAAATAGCTGCAAAACAGCATTTCCATTAGCTTTAGTGACAGCAAGTTGGTTTCTGTTGATTTCAGGTTAGACGATGAAAACTCTAGATAGTGTTCCTTTGTCACCTGGGGAATGAGGCAAGGGGCAGTTTTTCTTGGTTATATTTCAGGAGTCAGGGACCAACTTTTATACTTAGTTCTAAGCATTTTTAATTTCGTAAAGCCTGTCAAAAAATGGACAGGGAAAAGGTTAAAAAAAATAGTCAAAATTAATGCCAGTATCCTCTACTATTTAGAAAGAATTACTCCAGCTTTCTCACTGGGGGTTCCTGAAGAATTTGGGAGGCTGCTTCTATAAAACATGTGAGATTTTCTTACTTAACTTTAATAGTCAAAAATTAAGAAAATTACCAGTGTGGCTGACTACAGAGAGACCCAAAACACCAGTTTAAAACTAAAAAAAAAACCCAACAAACCAAACCTCACTCAAAGAGAGGCAGATGGTTGTGGTAGTTTCACCCTTTTGGCTTGTAGCCAAACACAGCCTGGTCTCTCACTCGTAGCTTTTGGTTTTCTTATCTTTCTGTCAAGTAACTCAATCTCCTCACTTCCTCAAATCCTAAGATTATGCAGCTCATCATGAAGTGACCCACCAACCAACAGTAGCTCTGGTGATGTAGGAGTACCAATACAGATATTTTCATCATATCCTCTCCCCTTCAACCCCCTCCCCGCCCTCCCCCCATCATTTTCTTCTCTTGTATTACATTTAGGAGACAAATTGTAAGGAGCTGGACTTGTTCTTTTATTATACTCACAAAGACTTCCCAGGAAATCTGAGCCTACATTTGAATAAAGTCTTGACTACTCTGCTGTATTTATTACTACTGCTATTTGTTTGTTTATTTTCCTCAGATGAGTCATCTTTGGGTGTGGAAAGTAGAAAACATTCATCATCCCCACTAAAACACAGCAAGTGAATGAAAACAACATTCAGACAGACAGCAGACCAAAACCGGAGCCTTTGCAGAGATTTCCCTTTAGATGAGAAATCTGTGACCTGGGATAGGGAGGACCTGGGGGTGATGGGTGGAAGAGACTGATTGTTCATGGCAGGCTTTGGGATGTGGTGTGACAGTTATTAGCTAGAAAACACAGCTGAATGCAAAGTG
>NW_010318486.1:5669-14049 GCF_000700745.2 Antrostomus carolinensis | reverse complement strand
AAAACTGAAGGAAAAGGTGCTGGTGAGTGAACTGGAAAGATGAAATGTGTACTTGGCTGGAATCGATAATAAAGCATACCACATTCAGTTTGGCAGCAGACACCAAGAGCTTATCAAAACCAACATATTCTCATGTAGCGGAAGGCAGTACAGCAGCCATGTTATTGGTGAGGAGACTGTGTAGAACTATATAAAAATTTTTTTATTATACCTAAGTCAGCAGGAGACAGAGATCCTCACTGGCCTTGTAAAAAAGGAGACTGGAATAGATTCATCTTGGTTTACACAGGGTAAGGCACAAAATAAATGGGGATTTCACAGAGAAACCTTTTCTGTCTTTTTTTTTTTTCAAATAAATTTTGACAGCTAAGTGCAAACTATTCTGAAGAGTGTCAAATGTCCATAAAAAATATTTTTCTTATTAAAAATAAACTCAATAGGAGCCTATATAAATTATAGAATTAAACTTTTACAGTAACTTTTAAACCAATAAATAATTTCAAACATGCATATTCCCCAACCATGATTTAATGGTTAAAATTGTAAGTGGATAAAAATCTTTCTAGCCTCTTTTAAATCAGCAGAATAATCTATTATAATTTAAAGATCTTAAATGACATCACAGGATCATTCACAACTTCTATATCTTGTCTTAAAATATGGGTAATGTTAGAAAGTAATTATTGTTCACCAGACTTTTTATTATTTCATAGAAGGGAGTGAAACAGAAAATACATAAGGAAAAACTCATTTTTCTTTACTGAAACACTTTCTTTAGTCGGATGTACAAATATTAGCATATACATATCTATGCCTTATTAATACGTACACAAAATTTACTCACTCAACTCACAGTGCCAGGAACTCCTTTACCAAATGCACTGACCCATCAATACAGAACAGCACTAATTACAAAGTGGTGATTGTCTGTGATTTCATGACATGATTAATGAGCTTGATTTTCCACTGTGTGATTATTGATTGAAATTTTGTCCCGTAATTTTGTATGGATTTTGTACTCCAGCTACTCAAATTTAGACAAAGATACATGTAAGATATGGAAAAACATTTTCCACATTAAAGTCAAAGTTTTGCTGTTTAGCTCACATGCAAATAATTACATGGCTGATATTGAGCACACAGAATGGTTTGTTGCAATAGAGTGGCCTGAAATAACTGCTGACTGTTGAATACTTCCAAAAGATAAGAATGATCCTTCAAATCCTTCAAAGCTGCTATGCAGTTACTGGAGATTTACAGGATATGTTTTTCATCTTTTGCAAAACAAAATTTTGCAGTAGAGATTAAATTGGATTGGACCAGCAGCTGGCTCCGTTAGGCATACAAGCTGAATTAAAAGAGAGAAAAAGAAAGATTCTTCCCTTATAAGCTAGGCGAAATGGTTGGCAATTCAGCCTTGTGTCAGAGTGGAATTATATAGCTCGCTTGCCCACACATTTTTTGATTTATTAAGTAAAATTGCCAGTGGAATAAAGACAAATGAGAAATGGTGAAACAAAAACACAAATTGTGTAAATATAAAAAAAGGAGTGTACCAGAGACGATAGTTAAGTTTTACTGGCACCACACACAGCCCAGAAACAGAGGTGTTGTAAATTGTCAAGAAAAATGTGTTAAAAAATAGATATGCAGCTCACTTTTAAAAAAAAAAAAAAAATCATATCAATGCCTCAAAAAGGCAAAGAAACCATGCCAGCGAGATTTCTTCAGGAAAAAAGAAACTGAAAAAGAGGTGGCAAAGAGATAAAAGATGCTGCAGATGTTGTAAACAGTGAACTGGGTAGAAAGAGACAAGAGAAGGTCATCAGAGAATTGAAAGGAATAAAAAATGTAGATGTGGAGGAAAGAAACATTAGAAAAGCATTGTGTTATGCGTGTCATTAGGAGTTTGATCAGTTCTCAGGAAACGAGTTCACTTTGATGCAGCCCACAGCGCTACTTGTATAATGGGTAAAAGAAGTAAGAAGGAAAAAAAAAAAAAAAAAGATAGAAAGATAGATGTTCAATCAGCAAGAGCTATATAAAGGGTACTGCATTTGAGTTGATGGTAAATGGAGAGAGGAGATGTCTGAGCTGTAAAAAGGAGGATGTTTAAAGAGAGAATCAGCAGCTGCATTTTGCTGGTCAACAAAGGCTGGTTCAAGGCCCAAGGGAGACATTTCAGGCTGGACACTGATAGAAACCATCTCATTTCCTAGCAAGAGAAAAACACTGATTAGTAGAAAAGGTGAGTAATGTACATTGTAAAGTCTCTGGGAGGGTTGTGATGGAATAAATATAGCAAGAAAAACTGAGTACAGGATACCAGAACATAACAATGATGTTGATCACATCCTTGCAAAAAACCTGCCTGTATAGCACTGCACTTCCATAATGATCCAGAGCTGGCATGAAAAGGAGAGGAAAATGGCCTTTTTATGACAGTCATTATCTTTCGCATGGGGGATCCTAAAAAGCAAAAAGCTGGTCTGACTGGTTTCTCTGCTACCTCCCAACAGGTGAAAAAAGTGTTTTAGGAAAAAAAAAAAAAAAAAAAAAAAAGGTACATAGAAGTTGCCATAGCCAAATGCTTATCAGCTCTCTCTAGCTGATATATAACATTTTGATCTGGACCTAGTAGAGGACCCAGCAGCATTAATCTACTTCTGATAGCTTCTCCCTTTAAGTGTGGAAGCAAATCATCTGGTAGGTAGGATGTGAATAATAGGCAAGCATTAAGGTGCACTAAGCATCCTCTCAGTGTATGAAGGGAAGGCTGTGGACATTGTCTATGTGGACTTTAGTGAAGCCTTTGACACTATTTCCCACAGCATTCTCCTGAAGAAACTGTCTGCTCACAGCTTGTATGGGCTTATACTTTGCTGGGTAAAAAGCTGGCTGCAAGGCCAGGCCCAAAGAGTTGTGGTGAATGGAGTTAAATCCAGCTGGTGGCTGGTCACAAGTGGTGATCCCCAGGGCTCAGTTTTGGGGCCAGTCTGGTTTAACATCTTTATCAATGATCTGGACAAGGGAATTAAGTGTGCCCTCAGTAAGTTTGCAGAAGACACCAAGCCGGGTGAAAGAGTTGTTCTACTTGAGGGTAGGAAGACTCTGCAGAGTGATCTGGACAGGCTGGATTTATGGGCCAAGACCAATTCCATGAGTTTTAATAAGGCCAAGTGCTGGGTTCTGCACTTTGGCTACAACAACTCCCAGCAGCACTCCAGACCTGGGGAGGAGTGGCCGGAGAAGTGCTTGGCAGAGAGAGACCTGGGGTGCTGGTTGACAGCAGGCTGAATATGAACCAGCAGTAAACCCAGGTGGCCAATAAGGCCAATGGAATCCTGGTCTGTATCAGCAATTGAGTGGCCAGTAGGACCAAGGATGTTCTTTTACCCCTGTACTGGACACTGGTGAGGCCACACCTCTAGTGCTGGGTTCAGTTTTGGGCCCCTCATTCCAAGAAGGACATGGAGGTGCTGAAGCGTGTCCAGAGAAGGGCAACAGAGCTGGGGAAGGCTCTGGAGCACAAGTGTGATGAGGAGCAGCTGAGGGAACTGGAACTGGGGTTGTTTAGTCTGGAGAAAAGGAGGCTGAGGGAGACCTTCTTACTCTCTACAACTCTGTGAAAAGAGGGTGTAGAGAGGTGGGAGTGGGTCTATTCAACCAAGGAAGAAGTGACAGGACAAGAGGAAATGGCCTCAATTTGTGCCAAGGGCAGTTGAGATTGGATGTAAGGAAGAATTTCTTTCTTGAAAGGGTTCTCAGGCACTGGAAGGGGTTGCCCAAGGCAGTGGTGGGGGAAGTTGGGGGAAGTGGGTGAATGGCTGTGTTGGCTGCTAGCCAAGGGCTGGCCCAGTGAAACTATTACAAACTATCCCCTAAATTTAACATTTCACTAGCACCATCTCCCTACCAAAGGTAGCCATATTTGTCTTATTTGCTATTATAACTGTAAAAATCGAATATAACATATATAATTCCACATAAAGTACTTCAGCTCAACACTTCTACTTAGCAGAAGGGCCAGTTCTTAACTTATGAAATAATGCAGGTGAATCAAAGTCAAAAGTACAATGGTAAACTCTCTTGTTAACTGGCATTTTCCCACTAAAACAAAATCATTATTCTTTAACATACTCTCATTTATACAACTTGTTTGAATCTAATATGAAATGAGTGTTAATTTAACTTTTTAACTTTTTTGTTTTTAATTTTAACCTCTCTGCCATCAAATTAAATTACATACTTATGCCATAATTTGTCTTATTTGCAGAAAAGAAAGTACTTCAGAAGAATTTGCATAAACATTTAATATTGAACAGGTTTACAATAGGTAGAATCATGGAATAGTTTGGTTGGAAAAGACCATTACTGTCATCTAGTCCAACCGTAAATCTAGCATTGCCAAGTTCACCAATACAGCATGTCCCCAAATACCACATATACATGTCCTTTAAATACCTTCAGGGACGGTGATTCCACTACTTCCCTGGGCAGCCTGTTCCAATACATGACAATCATTTCAGTAAAGATTTTTTTTCTAATATCCAACCTAAACTTTCCCTGGTGCAACTTAAGGTCATTCCCTCTTGTCCTATCACTTGTTATTTGAGAGAAGAGACCAACATCCACCTCACTGCACCCTCCTTTTCAGGTAGTTGTAGAGAGCAATAAGATCAACCCTCAACCTCCTCTTCTCCTGACAAAACAATCGCAGTTCCCTCAAACACTCCTTATTAGACTTGTTCTTCAGCCCCTTTACCAGCTCCATTGCCCTTCTCTGGACATGCTCCAGTGGCTCAGGTTCAGCCAGGTGTCCACCAACAGCCCCAGGTCCTTTTCTGAGGGGGAGCTTTCCAGCCACTCCTCCCCAAGCCTATAGTGTTGCATGGGGTTGTTGTGACCCAAGTACAGGCATTTGGCTTTGTTAAACCTCATATGATTGGCCTTGGCCCATCGATCCAAAGTATCCAGATCCCTTTACAGACCTTTCCTACCACCCAGTAGAACAACACTCCCTCCCAGCTTGGTGTCATCTGCCCCAGGTTGGTGTCCTCTGCACCAAGAAGTTGGTCTTTGAATAATGAACTTAATGAAACTAATGGGTTTGTATTCTTTGTCGCCTTTGATACTTTTCAGTCTTTCCACTGTTTACACTGATTGTCAGTTTCCTATTTCCCCATTTCCCTCAGTACTCCTAAACTTCTTCATAAGTGAGTACCATGTGGTTCCCCTCATGTCCTCAAATTCTTCTCTATTATTATGCATATCTCTTCCTCAACCCCCTCTTTGACTCTGTGTAGCACCCTTTGTACATAACTCTGTAATTTCTCTTCAGAATGCCTAAGCTCTCCCCCTTTCCTCTGTCTATATATTTTTGGCTTACACCGACTCCAGGCAACCTGCAAATATATATCTGTTGATTGTCCCTTTGCTATTAGAGTCAAATTTACATGGCTAGGAGCTCAGTTCTTTTCCACTTTTTCTTCAGTATTAGCATTCAAAATTTTCCTTCCTTCACCTAGATATGTAGAAACTTCAGAAACTTCAATTTCAGAATTCAGCTATTCCCTCAAATTTTGTTGAGTCTGACAAGAAGATTTAAAAGTTAGGGGAAGTGAAACTAATAGACATCTGAAAAGGCTGAATGACACTATCACTGATGGAACTCTTTTCCTTTAGGAAACCAGGTTAAAAAGTGATCACATAAAAAAAAAAAAAAGGCCTGACTCTTCTGCACAGCTGAAGGATTATTCCAAGGATGAAGCATATTGTCATCATGGTGTAATGTTGATGCAAAACCGGAGGAGTGGTTGATACTTCAAATGTGTTTCCTTTCAGAGAGGCCTCAACAGGCTGGAGAAATGATCCCGCGGGAATCATGTGAAGTTTAACAAAGGGAATTGCCAAGACCTGCACCTGGAGATGACTTTCTTTTGCAGAAAATGATTTGTAGGGTCCTGATGGGCAGTAAATCAAAAAGGAGCCATGAGTTTTCCCTTTTGTAAGGCAGTCTCCAACATCCTCCTGAGATTCATTAGGACCATAAGGAAAAAAAATAAAAAATAAAAAAAAAAAAGAAAAAGGTTCTATGGAAGATTCTATGAAGCTTCCAAGAAAACTGGAAAATATTAATGCATTTAGACTCTCAAGACCTCTAACCTCTAAACATGAAAAACAAACTTGTGATTCCAAGTGGAAGACATAGTTAGAATAGTAGAGTCAGAGTCATGGAATCATTTTGGTTAGAAAAGACCTTTAAAATCATCTAATCCGACTGTAAACTTAACACTACCAAGTCCACCACTAAACCATGTACCTAAGTTCTACATCTACATGTCCTTTAAATACCTCCAGGGATGGTGACTCAACAATAGCTCAAGAAAGCTACGATGTATATTTTACCTTCACAGTTTTTCATATATACCTAGTATATTGCTGAAGAAGTCTGCTTCTAGAGAGAATAATAATAAGGAATTCTTTTCAGCTTTTAATAAAATTTTCCCTTCTATGGTACATTTGTCCTCTCAAATGTTTTAAATAAGCAATTCTAGTTTTTTGGGGGTTTTTGTTTGTTTGTTTTTTTTTTTTTCTTGTGCTGATTTGCACACATTCTTCAGCATAATGAATACTTGCTGAGACACTTCATTAACCTTCTTGAAATAATCTTTAAACTTACCCTGATGTAGAAAACTGAGAATATTTCAACAGCAGCATACTGAACCAACTGGTATAACTTACTTGGACAGTCTTGAGTAAGACCTACCAGTGGTGTCTTTTTGCTCAATGGCTGGAATGAAAGCTTTTGAGGCAAGTTACTCTCTTTTTCCACAATTTAGGCAACAGAAATTACAAATAACATTATCATAATAAGCATAATAATAGATTTTATACAACTGTGCATTGTATAACTTTAAGTATACAATTTCAAGGCACTCCCATTAACTTCCAAGAAGGTTACAGTAAAAAAACCACAACTATTGGTATTAATGGGCCTCTCTAATTACTCTCCAAGCTCCATTGTGCTTCCCCAGACCTGGTTTTATTTTTGCATTAGACTAACGAGACCTTTTTATGTTCCTGCTGCACTGGGCAGGGGCACATTTACTACATGGTTTCTTTCTGGCACCTTTTTCTCAATTGTTAACTCCTGGGAGTTCCTGCAATTGTCAGACACACAACTTACGAAGTTAATAAAATAAAAATAAAATAAATAAAATAAAAACCCAATAAAATTAACGAAATATAACTAAGTCTAGTAAAACCAGAAATAAATACACTGTACAATTGCTTTCCAGTGATACAGAAGTGTAACCTCTGGATGTTCTAGGTTTTTTTAAGAGTAAAATTGGTTTTTCAATAAGCACTAATTAATTCATTAATAAAAAATAATTCTCCAAGGAAATAATTTAATAAAATTCCTACTGATCTTAGCTATAGCTTTTACCAACATTGATCCTGGGTCACGAAAGTTGTACCCTACAGCATACCAGAAATGTAGAAAAAAAGTTTATGTAAAAAGACAATAATAAGCTGAAAATAAATGATAATAAATGAATCTGTTTAGACAGAAAATTTTAAAGTTTCTAGCAATAAACTTGGGGAGATTCAGAAGATAGTTGTCCATTTAGAATAAAAAAGACAAGAAATATATTCTATTTAAGAGAAGCTAGATTATGGAAGGTTTTATATGAGATGACTGCTGGAAAACTGGGTACGTGGTAACCCTTGCTTCTCTCTTATTATTTTTAATGTCTCTGTGTCTTGCAAGCACTAAATTCTAAAACGTGTCTAAAGAGGCTTATTTCTAGAGGACTTTTACTCACTGATTCACACAATCACAGAATCACAGAATCACAGAATGTTAGGGGTTGGAAGGGACTTCGAAAGATCATCTAGACCAATCTTAATTGGAGCAGGAACCTAAATGACATCATATAGAAAGGCATCCAGGAGGGTTTTGAATGTCTCCAGAGAAGGAGACTCCACAACCTCCCTGGGCAGCCTGTTCCAGTGCTCCGTCACCCTCACTGTAAAGTTCCTTCTGAAATTTAAGCGAAATCTCCTGTGTTCCAGCTCACAAACATTGCCCCTTGTCCTGCCATTGGGCATCACTGAGAAGAGCCTGGCTCCATTCTCATGACATTCACTCTTTACATATTTATAAACATTAATGAGGTCTCCCTTTAGTCTCCTCCAAGCTAAAGAGACCCACCTCCCTCAGCCTTTCCTCATAAGGGAGATGTTCCACTCCCTTAATCATCGTGGTGGCTCTGTGCTGGACTCTCTCAAGCAGTTCCCTGTCCTTCTTGAATTGTGGGGCCCAGAACAGGACACAATATTCCAGATGTGGCCTCACCAGGGCAGAGTAGAGGGG
>NW_010318486.1:0-5652 GCF_000700745.2 Antrostomus carolinensis | reverse complement strand
GACCTACTAATTAACCTGCCCCAGCCACTATTGAAAATGAATTTCCACAGAATCATCCTATGGTTGATGGGATCTCTGCTCTTTCACTGTGTGCTGGTCAGCCTTTGGCAAGTCATCAACTTTGGGTACTTTCAGAGGAGGCAAGAAAAGGGCACACATTTTTACTTCCTTTTGAGATTAGAAAAGTTTCGAGATCATAAGCGAGTTTCTCTCTCAAGTCAAGGTAGCATTACTGCCTCTGAAACATGGTTTAATTATTCAAATGTTTGGCTTAAACAAAACCCAGCTTTAGGCATGGTGCTAATATATATGTATCAGCATAAATTATTACCTTCTTATTTCCTTATTGCTTTCTTGCAACAATAATTCAAATTACTACAGTCAAAATTATTGCAATAAATGAAACAAATTATGGATGTAATTATTACAGCGTGTATTTCAGAATGCAGCTTTATTTACAAAGGACACAGCATTGATTAAAACAGCTTGAATTATGCTAACTAGAACACTGAACTCTCTTTACAAAACCATCTGAGAAGCACGGTAATTTGAGTTCAAGGGAGAGGCGGTATTACAAGAAGGCTAATGATAATTATGTTTAAGGTCATTGGCAACTAAGGTACTCACTGTACAGGAGCCTTCTGTCAGAGACAATTAGAGTGAAGGGCCTTTGAATGGGGTTGAAACACTCAGTGTGTTTCTGCAACAGCTTTGTTCTTACAATATTTATTCTGTTTCTAGTTTATCTATAGCACAGTATTAAATTTAGAGTGTCACAAGCCAAGTGGTTCATGCAAAACTAAACTGACAGAATCCAATGATGTTGTAGTTACACCGCAGCCTTTCTAATAATGGCAATGCCTTGTTAGATCAAAAATATCCCCCAGGACCTAGGAGGCAGGGTCAGCAGTCCTGTTCACATGGATTACAAAAGCACTGTTGGCTGTACAAGGCTGTTGGAAATAAAGGAAAATCTTCTAGAATCACATTCTTTTACAGCTGGTCTTCAGTCCACAATAAACATTTTTGAATTGTGTCTTGTTTTTATTTGTTGCACATCTATTTTATTGCATTTTACTTTTGGTTGGTGAAAAGAAGGAAGCAGCAGAGTTATTTTAACTTCACATGTTCTGCTGTATCTAAACTCACAGTCTTCAGTTTGTTTCATCTCACCACAAAACTTGATGGTACTGTGAATATTGCAGATGGAAAACTGAGCCATGCAATATATCAAGTAACTTGTGTGTTGTTTCATAAACAGTCGCAGTCTCCACTCTCCAGTATTATGGTTTGGGGACTTAACTGTGCTACCATCCTCTCCTCCAGTCTCCAAAAAGGTGACCTCAGCACTCTGAAGTGGCAGAGGAATTAAAATAGCTCTAGTGTGTGTAGCAAAAGCATCTTTCACAGAAACAGGACATGTAACCAGCTGCTTGGGTCAGGAATAACACATCATCAGTTTTTGGATGGCACACCTTATACTTGTGCCTGGTGATGGGGTCAGGTTCAGCATTACCTCACCTCCCTATCTCTTCCTATGGATTGATGATAGACAATCAAACCAGACCTTAAAGTGCATGGACAACAAAACTATATCTTAAAGTTCATGAGAAATTTTTCACAAGTGCTGAACTTTGGAGATTATTGTTTATAGTATTAGTTGTCTATCAAATAATGTTGTCTATGGAATAGTATTAGTTGTTTATCAATATATCATTATATTATTATTTGTCTGTTAAAATCAAAAGCGAAGCCAAAAAAGTGTTTTCATGGGAAACTCTTATACTACAGCTTGTCTTTTTACATTTTACAGCAGTCTTTTTGCAAACTTCAGTCTTTGTAATTTTCTTGAGAAAAAATAACTCACCTGGGTTTTGTCCTCTATGAGGATTAATTAGAATTGAAAGGAAAGATTAAAAAAAAAATCTATCCATTTGAGAACAGGTTTTTAATTAATATCTGGATTTACGGATTAAAAACCGCTTAATATTTTAATGAAAATATAAGGAAACTCACAATACTGTTGATTCATTTTCAAATAGGTTTAGGATTAAATTTTAAACAAATAATTGAGTTGGTCAGATATTTGAAAATGCTGCTATCTTAATTTTTTTAAATGCTCTGTGCAACCTAATGTAGTTTGAATTCTTTATTTTTATATCACATTTATTGGCCAAGCTGTCTTATAAAATAATAAATTTTATTATTTTATTACACTTTTAGAGAAATGAGGAAAGTAACAGTAGATTAAGCATGGTGTTTCCTTGAGCATGTACTTCCCTACAGACTACACTCCCAGAAGATGTAAAAAGATAGGAACCAACCACCAATTCCAGAATGCAATGTTAAATCTTATTAGATCTGCCACCTTCAGTCTTCAGTCAGATTATTGGGTATTTATTTGAAATAAGTAAATTTAGGTTTTCATAGTGGGTATTTTCATACGGAAAAAAACAACTTCATGAAAAAAAAAATCCATCAAAAAAACACAGAGATAGACATTTTGTTATGGAACCTAATGTGAACACTTATTACTTTACAGCAAACATTGATCCTCTTAAGCATATGGATATGGTGGATTATTCTGTTTATTTCATTTTAAGCGACAGACAAGAAAAGCAAAATTTCAAGCGCCTACATTATAGACATATCAGCCACAGACATATCAAAAATCAGCCACTCCTACTTTTGCAAATTCATATAGAGTGCCAAGCAAAAAGATTGATTTTTAAACCAGCTAGATTTGCTGTTCCCTGGTGAGTGAACATAATTTCTCTGTGTTTAAGTCTGAATATGTTTTTTACTTCTTATGCATTAACATGGGCCCATTTACACAATTTTGAACAGATGTCAGACTTAAAAATAATACACACGGCCACAGGCCAATTCTTCCACAGAATGATCCATTTCCTTCTCTAACAGGGAAAAAAAATGAAGAGGAAAAGAGGAAAAAAAGAGAGCAAGAAAAACCTGGTACATTAGTGCTTGGTCGTAAAGGCTGAGCTGTGAGGGCAGAGCCATTCGGGGAAGTTTTGCTGTGCCTTTTCAGCCAGCTCTGGGATGCACATGCAACTTCCAACATTTGGTTTCACTGTTAATGGTACCATCTCCTCATCACTGACTGAGGGGCATTAAATATTCATGAGTTACTTAAAGGCTTTTGGAAAGAAAGTGCTAGAAAAGAGCATTAACATGCTGATCTTTTTACTAGCCTGTGTCAGTGAGGGGATATTAAATAATTAAGTCAATTTAAGCCATTTTTTGCACAGAAGGAGGTTAAGATTAGCAGCCACTGCATGCTGGGAGATGCCACCTTTTCCACTGCTCATGCTTTTAGGCCTGGGAAAACAAAAACAGAATAAAAGGGACAGGTTGATTCCCAAGGAAAAAAAAAAAAAAAGGCACTAAAGCATCATTTGTTCCATGTCATAGCCTCTGTGTTAGATTAGGAGTGCCTTTTTATGGTTCCAGATGGGAATGTGACCTCGTAAAAACTCTTCAGTACACAATATGTTTTCTAACCTCTGCCTACGGAAAAGCTCATGGAAAAATTAAACAGTTGTGTAGAAATGACTCTGTTTCCTTGTGAAAATGCAGGTTTTAAAAGGGCTATCCTCCCTATTCTTACCTCCTGACAGAGGATATTATATTTTCTTTTTTGCAATTAAACCTGAGAGAGTTGAAGTGGATGGCTATCATCAGCTGAGCATCACTGGAACTGAATCTTCAGGAGGGTACTTCAACACGGGACATTTGAATCAACAGAACAGGGGTAATTTTAACTCAGTAAAAGTGGCCAAGACATTCATATCTAAGTCATAAGAGTACATTTTGGGAAGGTATGTTCATACACATGGACACACATGCATAAAAAAGTCAGAACTACTGGCTATAAACCTTTTGGGGAATATATTTTCTGATTTGAAATTTTGGGTCCAGAATGGAAATGAGCTAAAAAAAAACAAAGACTTCCTTAATTTCCATGTCTAATTAGCACTTAACTGTTTGTACGAATGGGAACAGTTCAGCTGGGACAGTTAGAAACCTCTTCTGCAGTGCTTATTTAGGAGTTGATATCACACATCAGAAGGTTTAAGGCTTTGATCAGTAAAAAGCAGAAAAAAAGAGTAAAATAGCTCTCTGACATGGCAGGTGACAGTCGGAATATTACCTGTTATGGGTAGATACAGGTCTCTTACCCTAATTTCTCAGAGCAAATTTGACAGCTCTTGAAATAATCCTGAGATAGACTGGAAAGGGAAAAAGAAAAATCTTTAGATGGAAAATGTATTTCATCACAACTCTTCCAAATGGTGTTCCATACTTCCTATTGCAGAACAGAAAGCATTTCAAGTCAATTAACACATTTTTCTCAAACATATTTTTGATAGTTATTTTATTTATATCCTGCTCATTAATTTCCACATATTAAACCCAGAACACAACAGAAAACTTTACTTACAGTGACTGACTCTAACCTGGTTTACACCAGATTGGAAGGAGAAAGCAAAACAAAATAAAACAAAACAAAACAAAAAGTCACAATAATAAACATAATGTTACCTATAAAAAAGAAACAAAATCCCTGTTTTAAGCAAGATCAAAGCCAAACAAAGACAAATTTATGATGTGGTTACAGAATCAGCCTTTTGGTAACCAGCTTACATGCTTGAGAGATTGCTACTATGGGTGCTATTTTAATTTTTTCTAAATGTGGGGTTATGTCTATCCCAGCCACAGAAGTACAAGTGCACATTAATAAAGAGTGACTGTGATTTTTAAGCAGCACTGTTTTCTTTAGCTTTCTTTTTCATTAATATTTAAGGAGAAAGTCACTTCACTATGATATTCAGATGCCAGTGAGATCATTGCTAAAATATTTAAAGTTGGTAATGCAAGTTTCCAGAAATAGTGATAAATATAACCTCAGTCTCCTGACCTCGTAGCACCTGCAGATGGGAAAATATACTGGAAGCATTTTAAAGATCCACATGCCAGACTGACCCCATTTTTTATAACAAGAAAGAGAGACAAACAAGAACAAAGCCATCTGAAGGCTGTCTGATGTATTCTCCTGGACACAGTGAAGGACTTTACCATCTTTTTTCTGAGAGAGTATCTGCTAAGAAAGAAATCCTTACCTTGACATTCACCAGAAATATAATCTCTCTGCGTTTCAGATTTGCATCAGAAGTTGGTGACAATAACTAGATCATATTGGGAAATGTGGATTTATTTATTTTTCTTAGAACAAGAAGATAAACTTTTTTAGCTATTACCTGTTCTGGGATATATTTTTTTTTTCTCTCTGTTTTTTCCCCTGAAGAGAGAGAAAAGAAAATAAAAATATTTTAAGTGCCAGTAGTATTTTTTGGTGCTCTCTTATTTTTATTTCTCTCATGGGTTTTTAACATAACTGTCCCCACATACTTTCTACCTGATCAAGGTGAAATTCCAGGTATTAGAGTAAGAAATAAAAGTTTCAATGATTAGTCACCATCCATCCAAGAGGGTTCTAAATTCATGAGGCAGAGCTAATTCCCTGTGGGGTATGCAAATTCTCAAATGGGATCCTCAGATCTGAGCCTCACAAACTCTCATAATGGAGAATATAGACCAATTCACCATAGAATCATAGAATCATAGAATGGT
>NW_010318485.1:24578-24912 GCF_000700745.2 Antrostomus carolinensis | reverse complement strand
ATTCTATGATATACATTAAGCATAGTAAAGAGTTGCGTGGCAGATATATTTTTGTCATCAAAAAGAACAGGAAAACATCTATTTTGACACTTGTTGGCAAAATGTGTTTACATTCCAAGATAGAATAATGTCCCCGTTTACCCTCAAGTCTGAAATACCACAGCTTCCTCTGATATGGTTTACTTAAACAGCCCAAACAGTCATCTTCTAGTCCCTCTTTCCTTCTGCTTTCACATTACAAATTCTACTTTGGGGATTTGTATCCCTTGTAACAAAATATTGCTTCACTGTTAAAAAGTGCTGAACACACAGCAAATATGCTGAGTGCAGCAGG
>NW_010318485.1:10093-24567 GCF_000700745.2 Antrostomus carolinensis | reverse complement strand
CACATACCTCAACACTCAGCGCTGGGTTTCACCAAGAGTGCTCCAAAGGATGAAGTTCTCTCAAATTAAATGCAGACTCAATGGTAAAAGCAGCACACAGGCTTTTCCTTAGACTCAGGAGTTTCACTTGTAACTTTCCATGTGACAGTAATAGGAGAAAAGCCATTTTCCTGATAAAAAGCCTGTGCAGAGAGTGAAGAAACCCCCATCCACTAGTCAGAGTGAGCAGGAGTTAGCCACTGCTGTGATTTGTAGAGAAGCACTTTAAGAAAAGACTGCATTTTATTACACTGAGCAAACACATGAGCTCAACGTTACTCCTCGTTTCTCCCTAAGCACAGGGCTCTTTTTAATCAGTTCTATTTGTAGACCAGAGGCATGCATTTTTTTTTTCCCCTGTAGTATCAGAAAAAAAGGCCAGTCCTGCAATCTCTTCCAACATCCGAGGTCCCCAGGGACAAAAACCTGCCTGCACAGACACAAGTGCAGAATCAAACCTTACCTAAAAATAATAATAATAATAATAAAAAGAAAAACACAAGCTTGTGGGCTCTTTCTTGGTGGTTAGAAACCTAACTGGACCTTTGGTTACATCTGAGAACACGCTAACCAAACATTAAGTTTGGGAAATCTAAATTTCCCTGTAAGTACTAAAACCCAAGCAGAGCAGTGGAACATAAAAAAAAAAAAAAAAAGAGGGGAAAACTGATTATTCAAAAAGGGAATCTCAGCATAAGGAGGAAGTGTGGTTTCTGGAGCCAGGAAATGGATGGATGAAGAGGGGTTGCTGACAGTCAGAAAACATAATTCTATTGAAATCTAAAGGCTTTGCAGGCATTCCATGATTTTTGTAGATGATTTGTTTTGGAGGAAGACTAATTAACATCAGAATATCATCACTGCACATGCCTGGCATGAAACATTTCCATTTTCCCTTTTTAAATAGCAGTGCCAATATTGCATCAGATTTTAATTTTTTTTTTAAAGAATCTAAATTAAACTTTCTCCCAAACCAGATCATTAGAATGGAATCAAAGTGAAATTAACGTAGTTTAGGAGACAGAAACCTCCTGTAAGTCCATCCATATTCCTTCAAAGACACTAACATATTCCCATTGGGTCTTATCATCACAACTTTTTTTACATACATGATCAGTCCTGACTGAGGTCTGGTCTCATTATTACATAGATGCAACAGACAACTAAGGATGGAGTTTATATCCATTTAAAAGGTGTCTGTACCTTCCATAAACTTGCCAAAGCAAGCTGTGCTCATCTAAACACCAGTTAACAGGAACACTTGTCTGTACAGCTGCCTTGAGAAACCCCTACAGAAATGGAGCCAGAAGGTAGCTCGTGAGCCAGAGAACCTCTATAAATCAAATTAAATTGAGCTTCTTCCTGATGGATGGTGTTCTTTGCCTACTTCTCTCAGAACAACATAGTTCCCAACCTAAATGATTTAGGGACACTTCCACTGCTTCTGCTGAAGGGTACCTGTGAGAGCAGAGCACTCTTGTGGAATTGAAACTATTTGGCAGTGCTTCATCTCAAGCATTATTTTTGCCCACAGGGAAATATCAGTTCACCAAAACTGAACTAGTGACAGGGGGAAGGATCTGTTCCGAGAAATGCCTTAAAGAAAGAAATAAAGAAAATATTTGAAGGGAAACAAGAAGTCATGGAAATACCCTACTTCAACAATTCCCAAATGAAGCTTTTTTTTCCTCCCCCCTCCAACTTTCCATCTAGAAATGCAGTACAGGAGGGAAGAAATAACAGAAATAAGATGAAACTCCTCAAAAGAATTGAAACAAGTTGTTTGGAATGATCCAAGCTAGTTTGCTGTTGGTGAGCCTTTAGGATTTCATGTCATTCACAGCAGTAAGATGGCTCTCTGCCCTGTCTGTCCCAGCACCCCATCTTCTCATCCTTTGTCTTAATTTCCTCTGCTCTTCCAAACCTGCCCTAAATTTAGGCTTCTGTCTTTGAGAAGAGACAGTCAGAGTAGTAACAGCATAGAAAAGAATTGGTGTTTGCCAAACAGTTCTTCATGTGACAACCTTTTTAAAAACGGGATGACGAGACAGACTGGGATGGCCAAAGCAAGACACCACTTTTAACTGTTCATCATGGGCAAGATACCAAAAGACTGAGGCGCTGAGTTTCACCACACGCTTCTCACCAGTCAAAACTCCAGCTCAAATTTAATCATAGGCTTCCAGAGACTGTTTTATCAGATAAACATATTTCTCCACTAGAAGAACTTATCACACAATAATTTGGGGATTTTGTTTCACTGCAAGATCCATCCACAGACATTTATTTCAGAGCGTGTGCCTGTGCTATCACCACTACTGTAATGCATCAGCTCATTAGCTCTGTTGGCCAACACATGCAGAAATGGTGATGTCACTGTCTGCCTAAAAAAATGAGTCATTGTCATGGGGATGGCACTGGTAAAACTCTTAGTGAGAGTATTAGACAAGTATCCTCTTTCACACTTCTCTTAAAAATGCTGATAATTGAATAATGGGCACGTTTTCTTTGTTTCTTCTGTTTTCTTCCTCAAAAAGTGGGACATCCTTAGAAGTGTTGGTTTGACTCTTTTTAATCACATTTTGTAAGCAAGAATGACTCCACCAAAAGCTATGAAATACCCTTTCCCAATCAGCCTTGCAATTCAAGGCCAGCCAGCACCAAGCCTGTTCCACTGAAGCAGGCAGAAATGTTGCTCATAACACAACTGGCAGAAAGCCCTAGAGTTGATGTCTCCACTCTAAAGGTCTCAAAAAGCATCATTAAAAGAGAGGAAAACAGAAAAAAAAACAGTAAAATATTGACAGGGACAAAATTGTTGAGCTTTTTTGTGCCTTGTACTGCTCATTGAGCAAGGTGTGCAGAGAGAGAGACCTTTGTATCTTCATATAGTTTGTGATCACAAACACCAGCAGCAAGCAAACATTCAACACCATAATCCAAACTACAGCTGATCCAAATCAGCATCATTACTCTGCACTTAATACTGCCCTGTCATTGCATGCTAATTGGAGCTGGGGTCATTTATCTAACTCCACAAGCTTAAAAAATTAATTTAAAAATAAAGTTGTTTGGAAAGACAATAAACCTGCACTTCAGAAAAATACAGAACTGAAAAATCGTGTAACGAACCTGCTTTTGTGTGCTGGTTAATGGAAAGGGGCACACCAGAAGTTGAAAAGTCAGGATTAAGTTAGTTGCAAAGCACTTGGCTATTCTCATATCACCAGCAGCTGAGGGTTTCAGTAAAGGCCACCTCTTGATTTCACATTTTTTAAATTTTAAATCAGTTTCACAGCTTCTGCTCTACATCTTCAAGACTCACAACCCAAAACTTGCGTACACCTGGTTGAAACAATACAACCTCAAAAGGAAACAAGTGTAACACCCATTTTCATTACTTGTTATTTGCATTACAACACCATTGTATTTTTTAAAGGGGCATTTTTTAAAGCTGGACATCTACCAGTGAGGCACTTCATAGCCACATTTCAAAGTTCATCCCTAAGTCTGCAAAGTTAAGCATTTTTATTTAACACACCAAGAATCAGTGACATCTAGACATGCTTGACCTCTGCGAGCACATGGAGTTAGTGCAGAAAAGCAGATCTTCAGAGACATAAAGCATAGGAGAAAATAAGCAGGTATTTTGAAGATGGAAACAACATCAAGAACTATAAATCAGTTCTGTATCAGGGTAGCATTTGTCACATATCCTTATCTTCACACATCTTGAATCTCACTTCTCAGAAAGCTCCCTGGGAAACACCAATCAAAGACAAGCAGCAGTGTCACTATGTGTGTTGATACCACGTTTCCTTCCACCACACGGTACAGCTGATAACTCACATAGCCCAGGAAAGAAAATACAGTCATTTCTGTTGATTTTTTCTCGCCTTACAGAAACATTTGGGCTCAGAGCACTAGAAACAATTCATAGTTGCAGCTACAAGCCTGGTGCATTAGAAGAAATACCTCTGTGGGCTTCCTCCCTTCTCTTTCAGCTTGGGAGCCTCAATCAGAACCTCTCCATTGGGTCAGTCTTAGCAGAAAATAGTCTACTAGAGCATTTTATAGTGGCCTGACTTTCTTATATTGTTTAGGTTAAAATAAAGCGTTATGATTTGATAATCCTAAGACCTATAGCAACTTAAAATAACAAACACTTGCGAGTATCCTTAGCATATGTGAGAATAAGGCTATATATGGTGCGAGGCTACTGCTTCATAAAAACATTTTTGCTCTTTTTTTTTTTTTTACAGCAGACAATGCCAAGTGATAAAATAGGTATTACCATCAGGAAATTCATTATCAGTTACTTGAAATATTGATGTAACTTGCAACAGACAGGAGAGGAAACACTATGCGCAGAGTTTTAGCCAACTAAGCAGGTTTTTCAAGTACTCAGATTACCTTAGAGACTCTTTTCTTTAAGACAAGCTTCTTGCAGTTCAACTCAGCCACAGAACCTTTCCCAAAAAAGCACATTTAAGGAGGAGACAGCAAGAAGAGCTGAGAGGTGGCTCACTGCCTGACCCAGCATTGTTCAATGGCTGCTAGCACTACCTGCCAAAGGATTAGGAGTTTGACAGAGTAGGGATTAGGTTTTGTTTTGGGTTTGTTTGGTTTTTTTTCCTCCCTAATTCTCTCTCTCTTGTAACTTCCCCATATTCTCTTTGGCTATTTCATTCTGCTTATGAGCTAAGAGAGCCCAGGTAGCTGTTATACAACCACCTGAGAGACTTAGGAACAGAATTTCCACAACTAGAGCTTTGTATTAAATTTACAGAAATACTTTACAACAGAAAAAATATGCTCTTTTACTTATATTTTGATTCATTTTTCCCATGATCCAAGCTTTAGAACAGCCCCATTTTGTGCCCCACCACTTGGCCTCTTCCAGAGCAGGACTCTTCCCAGGGTAAGCTACAGCTGATTTTAATAGATACAGGACTGACAGCTGAGATTAGCAGCAGTTGATGGCAGTAGCTCATCAGCTGCTGAGAGTTACCCATGGGGTGAAGAGGAGAGCATCATGGGAAGAAATATATTTTAATACAATTCTTCATCCAGATTTTTTTAGATATATATAAAATCTACCTCATGTGCCTCTGTCCACCTCTGGAAAGCACTGATCTAAATAAAAGCAATCAGCAGGCATCATGAGGTTCTTGAGGTTCAGAGGCCATCCTGGGAAACGCCAAGCTGCCCTTTCATCTCCCTGTCTGCCTGTGGTTTGGGGCAAGGTGTTGCAGAAGTGCTACGTACCTCTGCTTCAGTTCTCTCACCTGTAAAACTTGGCAAAGCTTGTTTCCCATCGTTCTGCATAGCAGGCCTTGCTGTTCGTGGGAACAGGCTGAATTCCACACTCCACAGTGCTCCTATAAATTCAGAGTAATTCTCTTGGCTTCAGTAGGTTTATTTGCTCTTTGTCCTTGATAAACAATGTAAACTACAGTGTTGTGCATCTGCTGTAAGCGTGAGAAGTGTGTTGTTGCTGCCTTAGTTAGGAATGTTCTCTATTGCAGCCTAACATCTATTTTAATCCTAGAAAAAAAATAGATTGGGGTTTTTTTTTCCTTATATTTAAAGAAGAGGGATTTAATGAACCACAGGACTAGAGATTTTGCAAAGTACATGCACATTCAGCTCTTTTTCTTGGTTAGGAACATGCCATTGGCATGAAAAAGACACAAGTAATTGCTTTTGGAAGAGCAGGGTCTTCAGCAAGAACAGAACAAACTTTCTGCTCAGTTGTCTTTGTTTTGCAGTACTGAAAGTTTGAAATAGGCTCATTCCATGTTTCACCAGAGCCAAACCTGGTCCCCGTTAGTTGCTCTGCATGGATTAAGTGGTTAACAATGTTTTGAGAATGTTGGGCTGGATAGTTTGTGGGAACACCATCTGTTTCCTTTAACATGTAAACAAGGAAAATTGCTGGTTTGAAATGCAGGATTATTTAAACTCGGATGACCACAGGCATTCTTAAAACAGAAGAGGTAAAAGGATAAAGAATCCTCATGAGGTCTGAAGTTCAGTGACATTTGTTAGGAAATAAATTCCTAAGTACCAGAGGGGGCTGTTATCCCTGCTCCAGAAGTGAGAGAAGGTGAATTTTTCTTTTGCAGCCACCTCTTTCCTTCTGAAGTCCATCTTCAAAACCAAACTGCCATCAAACATTCAAAACCATAAAAAATGGTTCAACCATGTTGACACTGGAACAGGTTGCCCAATGAAGTTGTGGCTTCCCCCTCCCTGGAAGTGTTCAAGGCCAGGCTGGATGAGGCTTTGAGCAATCTGGTCTAGTGGAAGGTGTCCCTGCTCATGGCAGGGGGGTTGGAACTGGATGATCTTTAAGGTCCCTTCCAATCCTAACCATTCTATGATTCTATGTGTTGAAAGGGCTGAGGATCTCATTCAGAAGCAGCAAGTTCATTTAATATATTTATGGCTGAATATCCAAAATCAAAAATTTCCAAAATCAAAAATACCCAAAATCAACCTTCCCAGGTTGCCCAGAGAAGCTGTGGCTGCTCCTCCCTGGAAGTGTTGAAGGCCAGGCTGGATGAGGCTTTGAGCAACCTGGTCTAGTGGAAGGTGTCCCTGCTGATGGCAGGGGGGTTGGAACTGGATGATCTTTAAGGTTCCTTCCAACCCAATCCTAACCATTCTATGATTCTATGAAAAATTGCTTCTGAAAATACTGGGTTTGGTACCTTTCTTACTTCACCTACCCAGCTACCTCCCTCTTCCTCAGACAGAAGCAGCAGTGCAACCACATGTCCTGGCTTCCCATGCAAGGTCCTGTATTGGAGACTTGAGCATCAGAACAAACACTCCACATTTTCACTTTGTTGAGTAACGTGGATATTCTTTTAACTACTGTTGCAAAATATTCACTCAGGATTTGTTTTGGTGATGAGCTGCTTCTGGTCTGAATTGACCAGGAACCAGCAATTCAGAGGCACATTTAACTGTACGAAAAGTGTTGGGAGGTGGAGTGGAGGTACAACAGGAAGTGTTCTTGAACTCAGTGCAGACCAGATCAGCATTTCTAGAGGATTTTATGATTGCTCAGAACATGTTACTGGGTAATAATCCTCCACACAGGAAAATATACCTGAGTCTCCAGGAGAAAATAATTCTTCCATGCTATCAAAAAAACTTGGTTGCTGCTGAGTTTCTTAAAGTTGTATTTTCTGTCTTCCATGTAGCTTTTTCAGAAGCCTAAAAAGGAGCAAACATACAAGCCTCTGATGCATTTTTATTTGGAAAATAAACGTGAGTTTAAGTAGAGTGCACTGCTAAGCACAGCCCTGCAAACAGCTCAGGTCTTCTGTCCACAGCCACCCCTGTAGGCAGGCTGTACTCATGAATACCTAGAATCAGGCACTTGGTGTTTTTAACCTCTCACTTCCTTTGACAACAGCCAGAAGCACCCAGAGCAAGGGTTTGTTTCACCCAAATAAAGGAGTGACCCTGCTTGACTACTACTTCAGGTTAGTCAAGTCTGGGAAAGAGCTAAAGTCATGTCAAGATACCTGATAAAAAAGGTCCTGTGGTGCTGAGTGAAATTGGATTTCTTCATCTGGCCAGTCTAGCTTTAGTGGAGTTATTTAGGATTGTGTCACAGCACAGTAAATAAAAACTGTGGCCTTGTAATACTGTAAACCTTTCCTATAGCATCAGGTAGGTCAGCCTGTCTTCAAAAATGGGAAGGGTCTCTAAGGAACAAGAACAATTTGCCAGGGCAAGTTTAGGTTGGCCATCAGGAAAAGGTTCTTCAGGCAGAAGGTGGTGGAGCACTGGAACAGGCTCCCCAGGGAGGTGCTCATGGCACCAAGCCTGACAATATTCCAGAAGCATTTGGCCAACATGTGCCCTCAGACACATGGTCTGAATCTTGGGATTGTCCTGAGCTAGAGCAAGGGTTGGACTTGATGATCCTTGTGGGTCCCATCCAACTCACAACATTCTATGACCCTGTGATTCTATGAACATCCTGCTTTGGAAGGCTGAAGCACAGCCTTTCCACCTAAAGAATTTCCAGAGCCACAGCTCACACTCGGTCATCCAGGATGTTGTTCACAGGAACACAAGATGTCCTTCCAGGGTAGGTGGCAAATACCTCCACAAGCAAAGGGTTAGACTCCCAGAGCCTGAACAGGGTATTTTAAGCCTCTGTCACTAAGTGGGGATGCTCAACACCTCGGTAGGATCAATGTGGACATAGCCCTGATCTCAGTGAGTGGGTGGAGTGACCATCACCTCATGTGGTCTGTGCTAATGCACGGTCAGTGGGGAGAAGGAACCAAGCTCTCTTAGACCTGCTGGAGAATCTGTGCTTGAGAAATAGAAGATGCTGTAGCACTAGCAAGCACCCATGTCAGAACTGGTCTGGGAGGAAAAGATGGTTCCTCTGTAGCTCCTAACAGACTCTTTGTGGTGTTCAGCTGTCAGAAGTGTACGCAGACTTGTGTTACTGACATTGCCACATAAAGCATGAATGTTAATAGTGCTGGGTTGTTTATACTCTGTGCAGTACAGAGAGAACATGCCAAGACCCTCAGAGACTTATGTTTTCTCTTTTCCTTTTATCCCACAGGTAATTACTCCAGTCAGGTCAGGACAAGGTTATGTTTATGAATTCCCTTCCAAATACCAGAAGGATACCTACGATATCCCCCCTGTTCGCCCTCTCCAAGGGGTAGGTACCAATAAAACTGCCAACAGCACTGACAGGGCACAAAAGGTGATGAATTTCTACCAGAAGTTTATAAGCAAAGCAAGTTCTCTTGTTTCAGAGGGAGAAAATATGTTTTAATTAGATGCTGTGGCTTATTCACAGAGCGCAGAAATATTTCAAAGTTGTATTTGATGTTGACTGAGATTTGGCAGCAGACCAAACACAAAAGTCCCATTTGTTTTCTGTGTTTTGATCAAAGAGTATATCTAAACAGAATAAACTTGCTGCCTGGGAACAGTTTTTTTCTCTTACTTTGTTGTTGCATAGTTGACAGTAATTCATTCAGCAGGGATAAAATTATCAGCTTGATGAACAGCTACTATGCAGGGAGTTGTTTGCACTACATATCTACTGCACCACGTCACTGAACTTGAAATATATCTTTGCTCCGGGGAACACCCTTAGCATTCAATCACCAAGACCACAGACATCTAGAGTGGATGCTTGCAGGATCTGTAACTCCACTACTCGTGGCAGGGGGGTTGGAACTAAATGATCTTTAAGGTCCCTTCCAACCCAAACCATTCCATGAGTCTATGAACCCTGCATCTCTCCATGGCTCTTTGACAGAGCAGCTTCTCTAGGGAACAACCTTGAAGCCCAATAGGACATAACATAGAGTGACCCTCAATGTTGGGAAGTCTGCGTTAAGAGACATTCATCCAGTGGCCTTAGACCACACGCAGAAGCCACTGTAATGTAGGACATGCCACCAAGGGGGACACTTGAAGCATCTGACAGCTGTACTCTCTGCTAATTAGACAGTTCACACTGCACCTGATAAAGCAGATAGGCCATGCTGACAGGGCAGCCTTCGTTACAGAGAGTTCTGTGTGTATAAGTACAAGCTTATTTCTCAGGCCCTCTCATCTTTATCAGTCAGGGTGTGATCAGTTCTGGTTGCATGAATATACTGGTCCCCTCTTCACCCCAACAGCTATCTCTAATAGAATGGCCTTGATTTAAATCTCAGGACGGAAGTCAGCTGTGACTTCATCTCTCCAGCCTCCTGTCCACACAGTTGCCCAGAAGGCACCTAGCAAAGTGCATTTCCTCCTAATTGTCTAAAACACCAGGCAAATCCAGGCAGCTCTCCCATATGAAACCAAGTTGAAGAGCTCTGATCATCTTCAGGGTGTTTGAGAGGAAACATGTAAACCAAGAAAACTCAAGTGAGATCAGAGCTTTCCTGAGGTGGCTTGTTTCTGTAACCAATTTATTCTTTCTGTAGATATATGACATTCCCCCCACATCAGTTAAGGGGTCTGCACTTCCAGTTCCCTTGGGAGAAGCAAAAGCTTTAGGAGTCTATGACATACCACCTGCCAAAGGGGTAAGTATTACACTGTTTCCACAAGATCCTCTATTTTCATGCCTGACCAAAGACTCGTTTAAACAAGAGTTCATTTCTGATCCTGAAGGAGATTCAGTATTTTCAAGATTTCCTTAGGTTTTTAAACTGTTTAAACTGGTGAAGTGAAGCACTGCATCAAAATTGTTAATGTTATGGAGTGTGAATTGCTAATTGGACCTCCATTATCTCTGTGGCAGCGTGCTGCCTTTTTGGATTTCACTGCTTAGGAGAATTTGCATCAAAATGAATGCTAAAAAGTGAGACATTAAAACTGACCCTCAGTCAAACTCAGGATAAGTAGCTGACTCCATGAAAGTCAATGGCAGATCTTCCATCCCAGCATTTTATAGGCCATATGGAAGATGTTAAATACTTTGCTATTCTAGCCAAAAGTTTAATGGTTTGCTTTCTGTGAATCAGGTCTATGCAACACCTCCATCTGCGTGCCGAGATGATACAGGACTGAGGGAAAATTTGCAGGATTTTTCACCTCCAGTGGGGCACAGTGTAAGACCAGAAGGTGTATATGATATTCCTCCTCCCATCACCAAAGCAACTGGGAAAGAACTTAATAAATTTTCTCCTGAGGGCCTTTTATTGCCTGATGGAGTGCCACAGAAACAGAGTGTTTATGACATCCCTATGAACCATCAAAACCATTTTCTTGGACAGCAGATTGCACCTCAAAAAGACGTTTATGACACCCCAAGGGGAATTGCATTCCCAGGACAACACACAGGACTCAGTGAAAGTCTCATCTCAGAAGGAAGAGAAGGTGTATATGATGTGCCACCACCAGTCCCCCAAGACACGAAAGGCTTACAGGATGTGACTGATGGAATAAATAGGTTGTCTTTCTCCAGCACAGGAAGCACAAGGAGTAACATGTCCA
The DNA here is from genome assembly GCF_000700745.2 of Antrostomus carolinensis. NCBI lineage: Eukaryota > Metazoa > Chordata > Aves > Caprimulgiformes > Caprimulgidae > Antrostomus > Antrostomus carolinensis. Next base: position 13,536 of record NW_010318485.1, on the reverse strand, counting down.
CATCATCAACAACATCAAAAGACTCTTCTTTCTCAGCGTCAACTGCACAGGACAAATGGCTAATCCTTGACCCGGACACTGCTATAGAGAGGCTTTATCACCTCCAGCAAACGGTGGAGACAGCTGTCAGTAACCTCATGGCCTTCGTTACAGCAGAGTGGCGGTCTTATGGATATATGGAGAAACACATCAATGAAATTCATGCTGCTGTGGATAAGGTGGAGCAGTCGCTGGTGGAGTACCTCCAGTTTGCCAAAGGATCAGCAGCCAATGCTTCCTGCCTATCCGAGTTCAGCCTCCTTAACAAAATGAAGAGGGAGGTGCAAAGGCTGGAGGACTCTTACCAGATCCTTACCCAAACCAGTCATGACTTGAACAGTTACAACTGGTCTTTAAATGTTCTAGCTGTCAACAGACTGCAGAACAAGTGTGATGACCTGGATCGGTTTGTTATGGTGGCCAGGACAGTCCCGGATGATGCCAAGCAACTGACCACTACCATCAGCGTCAATGCTGAGGTGCTTTTCAAACAGGCATTGAGCAGCTCACATTTCAAAAACATACCAGAGAACATCATGAACGCTCCTGACTATGTATATGACAATCCTCATATGCAGCCTCACGGAGAAAAAGCACAGAATCACTGCAGTCCCCTTCCTCCGCTCCTGAGTGCAGGTCAGCACCCTCCCAGTACTACCAGTGAGAGCTCGGAGAAGAGCTGGATGGATGACTACGATTATGTTCACTTGCAGGTAGGTAAACCCAACACCTTGTTCTGCACAAGGACAAGTAAGAGAGTTGTCTGTGCTTTTTACAGAAGCTGTTTGCAGGAAGGCAGCAATCAGATTGTCCCACTAATACATATTCAAGGTGAATTTCACCAATTTGAGAGATTACCTCCTCTCAAATAGAACATAATAGCACCAGCCAGCCTTTTGCTCTGCCACACTGTCCTTTTCTTCTCCGTGCTCTTCATGGTGCACTGCCAGTGAAAAAGCCAATACAAAGAAGCCTGTCATTTGACCTATGAGTTGTCATTCACATTTTGACTTAACACAGTGTCTTATGTTCTGCAAAACAGGGGAAAGAAGAGTTTGAAAGGCAACAGAAGGAGCTCCTGGAAAAAGAAAATATCATCAAGCAGAGCAAAATGGAGCTAGAGCACCATCAGGTACGTTCGCTCAGGTGCAATCATCACGTTGAAGTGCAGTGTTCTTGCACATAAGGAGTTCTGGTCAAATAAAGCAGGAGGAGCCTTTCCCTTAGCAGTGAGCAACTTGGCTGTGAGGTGTGCACGAGTGGCAGCACACACACTTGGAAAGCCCCAGGTGCTAGATGGTGAAGACTGCAGGTATTGGGTCTTGGCGAAACAGTGGCTCCAGGTTAGTTTCTTTCCAAGTGGATTTGTGCCAGTCAGGCTCCACCATTAATGGATTTATCAGTGCAAGGGAGAAGGACCCACACTGTCATGCTCCAAATGGGAAATGATGAGCATCGAGATTTTAGTGCCTTTCTAGCCCTGCATGTGTGTGTGAGCGATGGCTTATGCCAAAGAAATCTTAGGTGTTTACTACAGAGTAGCTATTCTGAAGCTATTTCCTAAGGGCAGTTAATGACAAAACAAGGGGAAATGGGTTTAAGCTGAAAGAGGGGAGGTTTAGATTAGATATTAGGAAGAAGTTCTTCACTGTGAGGGTGATCAGACACTGGAACAGGTTGCCCAAGGAAGTTGTGGCTGCCCCCTCCCTGGAAGTGTTGAAGGCCAGGTTGGATGAGGCTTTGAGCAACCTGGTCTAGTGGAAGGTGTCCTTGCTGCTGGCAGGGGGGTTGGAACTGGATGAGCTTTAAGGTCCCTTCCAACCCAAACCATTCCATGATTCTAAGATCAGCATCTCTGCCCTGTTCATTTCTTTGTTGCCACTTCATAATTAAGCAGGAGCAGAGCCACAGCTCTCTGTTTAGAACCATATCTCTTGTGGCAGGAATAAGCCTTTCCTTCAAAAACAATTTCCAACCATCTCAATTTAAGAAGAAAATTAACCCTATCCCAGCAAAAACCAGGACAGAGACTCATTATATTTTTTATACACTGCACCCTTGTGGTGGGCCCAGTGTGTATGTATAACAACAAACTGTCTCTGTCTCCAAAAGTTTACCACAGAGGAGAAACAGACTTGTGCGACGTCTTACAGCGGGTCAGTCACAAAGCCAGCTTGAGAACTTGGCTTTCCTCACCTGCAACCCACTGCCTTCATCACTGGACCACACTGAACACACATGACACCTGCACATCTGCTCAGTGACCATCAGTACCATTAACTTAAATACTGAGCTTAACATCACTTTAAATGCTAAAACATAAGTCAGACAAGATTGAGGGCTGGCACTTTGCCCTCATATTAATTCTTCAATATCTTGTTGCCATATTATATGGCAGAAAATTGTACAAGCAACGTGGAGATGAGAGTTAAAGGTTTGTCATCTCAAAATCCCACAGACAGGGCAGCTCTTTACAGACTGTGTAGGAGTCATTGCCAACTGGATCCATCTCTCTCACCTGTGATTTTGGAATATTCCAAATGAGCAACAGCCTGTAAATTCAGGAGGTGTTTTGTTTGGTTGGTTTTGGTTTGGTTGGGTTTTTTTTTAATGCAAAGAAGGTATTTTCACACAGAATCACAGAATGTCAGGGATTGGAAGGGACCTCGAAAGATCATCCAGTCCAACCCCCTGCCAGAGCAGGAACCTAAATGAGATCACACAGGAAGGCGTCCAGGTGGGTTTTGAATGTCTCCAGAGAAGGAGACTCCACAACCTCCCTGGGCAGCCAATTTAGATGCTTTTAGCCATTTAGATGGTTTTAGCCATTTAGCCAGTTTAGCCATTTTAGATGCTTTTCTCTTCTGCACTCTGTATATTTGGATTTATGGTAACCAAAGCACTTGATTACCCCTCACTCTCCAAAATAGAAGATCTGAGAAAACATATATACTACTTTTTATTTAGCATAAGGTCAATACCCAGGGGTGTCCTGTGGCATAAGGTGAAATTGTGACACATTACAATGTCTTAGGAGAATATTCTTTGAAGAGAGTCTTTATATTTGCCTTTCAGATCAATCAGTTTCAACGTTTGGAGCAAGAGATCACCAAACCAGTAGAGAACGACATCTCAAAATGGAAGCCACCTCAAGCTCTCCAGAGTGCAAACAGCGCTGCCACCTCCCGTGACAGCCAACTGCTTCTCTTCTATTCTGACCAATGCGAGACTCACTTCAACTCTCTCCTGAACGCCATCGACGCCTTCTTCAGTTGCGTCAACGCTTCTCAACCCCCCCGAATCTTCGTGGCTCACAGCAAATTTGTCATTTTGAGCGCTCACAAACTTGTGTTCATCGGGGACATGCTCACGAGGCAAGTGACCACTCAGGATGTACGCAACAA
>NW_010318485.1:0-10046 GCF_000700745.2 Antrostomus carolinensis | reverse complement strand
CTACCAAGACGGCTGCCTTGCGTTACCCCAACACTCCAGCCCTACAGAAGATGGTGGACCGAGTCACGGAGCTGTCTCGTCACGCACAACTCTTCAAACTCTCACTGGTCCAAATGGCATCCTTATGAAACCCAGTGGAATCCAACCCGTGAGCAGCAGAACAGAAAAGCAAACTAACTGGAGCTATTTTTTTGTAAAAAATGGGTTTTTTAGATATTTTTTATGAAATATTTTGAATACGTTCTTACGCGTTAGAGAATCTAATGAAATCAGGGATCTGGGAATATATCTGGTTCTATATGATGTTTCTAATCCACATTTAGATTTGTATACACTGCGTATATATGTATATGTTGCTGCGTTCCCTAAAACATCAGTTAAGCACCTTAAAAATTACGTGTTGGGTAAGCAGTGCATCTCTTCTGTATATACGGCCTGTTTCCTCAGTAGCTTTGTTAACTGGATGCTGCACTCTTCTTGTTTTCATTCCATCTTGATTTTGGCACATGGTTGTGAAACCTACTTGTAGCAATCCATGAAGCAAGTGTAATGGTTCTCATAGAACTCCGTTCCTTTCTTAGAAATTTACTTTCTGTAGGTTAATTCCATGAAATTTTAACTCTCCTCTTGATGTTCCTGTGTGATGTACAGCATTCCATCATCTATCTACATGCACAACTGCGACGTCAAGCGAGGTGTGCAGTTACTTGGGAGAAAAGCATTTTTAGGCCATATAAGAAACAGAACCTTCCAAGGAGGAAGGCAGAATCGTATCTATTTAATATCTTATGGCATTCACATTTTCTCTGTTTCTAATAAATGTGCAGCGTGGGATTTCAAAACACGGATGGATTCCCAGCAATGTAAATTCAGACATGTTTACCTTCTATGTTCTTGCACTGGCAATTAAATTTCAGTCAGGCTCAAAAGCCTTATTGTTCATGGACTTGGAGTCATCCCCAGGATCCACTGGGCTCATTTTTGAGGTCGCAGATGAGCAATATCTCAAAGCACTAGTCCCTTCCAGAGGGATTAACATACAAATTGTAAATCAAAGGGAAAGAAAACTGCTTAATTTGAAATAACAGATATCATAGATAGAATGGTTTTGGTTGGAAAAGACCTTTAAGATCATCAAGTCCAACCGTCAACCCAACACTGCCAACTCTTCCTCTAAACTGTCCCTCAGCACAACATCTCCATGTCTTTTAAATACTTCCAGGGATGGGGACTCAACCACGTCCCTGGGCAGCTTGTTCCCTGTTGACAATCCTTTTGGTGAAGAAATTTCTCCTAAAGCATCCAGAAGCCATGGAGAAGCACGCAAAGGGGATGTAGACAAACACTCCTCACCACTTCTGACCCACCAACCCATATCCACAATTTAATGAAGAAATAGCACTTATTTTTTTCTAGGACATATTCTTGGGAATTAATTGTATCTATTGCAACTCTGACTTGCATTCAACTATTGGGGTTTTTGTTCCAGATTCTGTTGTACAGATGCTGGTCCTTCTGCACCACACTGCTGCCAAAAATGACCTCCTGTTTTAATGGGGCCATTCCATCACTAAGTACACAAAACCCCACTCAGTAATTTTTCAATTTAGACCCTTCTAAATTGTTAGCAGAGTGGTAGACTCCTTTAGAAATGTAAAAAAAAATAAATAAGTTTATTTGTCTTCGTTGCCTTTTAATAAAATCCCCCTAAAAATAAGTCACAGAACCCCACTTGCCTGTAGTCCTCAGACTTAAAAGCCACACTTCAAAGTGAGCAATAGCTCAGGTAAATTCCATTTTAAAAAAGAAAATTTAAAGCAGAAACAAACACTACTGTCCTTGCATCATTCAGAGTAGTCCCACATTGGTGTGTTCAGAGCGTTTGCATCAGCAAGCAGATTGCTGGGAAATACTCGAATCACAAGATCAGCAGCACCTAGAGATCAGGAACTTCTGCCCAACTTCTGCCCAGCCCAGTTTGTATCTGAACACGGGACTCATTGACATGGGATTTGTTTGTCGTTGGTAACAAATCCATTTCAGCGGTGTAGGAAATCTTGCAGCCTTAATGGATTGTCTCAGAGTAAAAAAAAAAAACACTCTTAGCTACCAGAATGTCACTTCCAGAGTCTGCAGAACATTCCTGGAAGCCAGGACAACCTCACCTGGCCCAGAATTGCCTTCAGGGCTTGTTTCTGGTGTAACACCCAGCAAGGGCAGTTACGCCCTTGTCAAAAAACAACCCACGTGAACCTGCTTTGTACTCGTGTCCTTTGGGATTCTTCTGGATTTCCTGGTCCTTTTTTTTTTCCACTGTGTATTCTTAGAAAGTGAGAAAGTGTTTTGAAGCTTAGTGGTTATGTTGATAGTTTGTGCTTTCAGAAGGAGAACCTCTATTGCGAGCCTGTATCACAGTTTGTTATCTTGTAGAGAGACGTTTCTAAATGATTAAATGAATAGCTTTTTTTATATAAAAAAAGGCAACATGTGGTCTTTTTTTTTTTCTCGTTTTCAGAGTCCCCTCCAAGCATATTAACCACAGAATCACAGAATGTCAGGGATCAGAAGGGACCTCGAAAGATCATCCAGTCCAATCCCCCTGCCGAAGCAGGAACCTAAATGAGATCACACAGGAAGGCGTCCAGGCGGGTTTTGAATGTCTCCAGAGAAGGAGACTCCACACCCTCCCTGGGCAGCCTGTCCCAGTGCTCTGTCACCCTCACTGTAAAGAAGTTTCTTCTCAAGTTTAAGCAGAACCTCCTGTGTTCCAGCTCACACCCATTGCCCCTTGTCCTACCATTGGGCATCACTGAGAAGAGCCTGGCTCCATCCTCCTGACATTCGCCCTTCACATATTTATAAACATTAATGAGGTCTCCCCTCAGTCTCCTCTTCTCCAAGCTAAAGAGCCCCAGCTCCCTCAGCCTTTCCTCATCAGGGAGATGCTCCACTTCCTTCATCATCTTGGTGGCTCTGCACTGGACTCTCAGTATTAAAAGGAGATACTGCTCTTTGCCAGCACTATCAAAGCCACTCTCACATGAGGAGTTCACTTTCCAGCTTTTCACTGCTCAGTGCTTATAGCGTGAAGTGAGAACTTGAGGGTGGAAGAGGAAGGGACAGTTTCTCTGCCTGTCCAGGAGAAGCAGGTGAAGCATTTATCCAACTCAGCTCGGGGTCTGCAGCACATGGGGACACGCTCCTGCCCCATTCCTGGTGTCTGTTCCTGCTGTGCAAGCTGCATCCCAAACCACCTCCTCATAGCACAGCCACCGGCCTGTGAGGTGAACAGGGCAGTTCCTCTCAACGGTCCCACAATAAGGTGGGGTGGCAGGACACAGATGTGACCTCTTCTCCTGCATGCCAAGCCATCACAGAGCGGTTGATGGGGTTGGAAGTGACCTCAGGAGATCATCTAGTCCAACCCCCCTGCCAAAGCAGGTTCCCTACAAGGTACCTATTATCTGGGTGTGGGTTCCATCTGAACCAACCACATGGCTTTAAGGATCACAGAGTGTTTCCCAAAGGTTACTTTCCCATTTCCTACCTCCTGTCAAACACCCTGTGAAGTCCCAGGGACAAAACCTGGGACTGGCTCTGTGCTTACACCCGTTCTCAGCTGCCAACAAGAGACATTCTTATCCATGTCTAGAAGTACCTGAAGTGTGGGGACAAATGGATGGGGCTGGGCTGTTTTTGGTGGTGCCCAGTGACAGGACAAGGGGCAATGGGCACAAACTGGAACACCAGAAGTTCCACATAAATTTAAGGAAAAACTTATTTACTGTGAGAGTGACGGAGCACTGGGACAGGCTGCCCAGAGAGGGTGTGGAGTCTCCTTCTCTGGAGATGTTCCAAACCTGCCTGGACACTTCCTTGTGCAACCTGCTGTATAAGAACCTGCTTTGGCAGGGGGGATGGACTAGATGATCTCCAGAGGTCCCTTCCAACCCCCACCATTCTGTGATTCTGTGAGAGGAAGCCCAGGGTGTAACAGGGAAGCGCAGCAAAAGCCTCCAGAGCAAAGTGCCTGGTCTGGTTCTTTGTGACCCCACAAGGGGACAGCCAGTGATACAGGGTTGCTTTCCCAAGAATGTTCCATTTTGTTCCTCTCCTAAATTTAAAAAGGTCAACTAACAACAAAGGAGGGACTGGACCACCAAAACGGTTCAGAATAGAAACCAGAGCCTCTTTGTTCTCCTCCCTGAGCCACAATGTCCCCACACACTTGCCAAGAAAGTGCTGCTGTTTGGCAACCAAATTGATGGCCAGTGTGAAATGACTGTCTGATGGCCAGTGTGGAAAAAAACTCTGCCTCACACCAGTGGCAAACGTGGAACACACACTTGGCTCCTTACTCCAGTCATTAAGTAAATACTAATTCATATTAATTAGAAAAATGCTTCCCTTCTTTTCCAGGATGATGAATGAGGGAGAAAGGGGAGAGACAAAAGCCACCCTTGAAATGGGCAGGTTTTAGAGAAATTCTATTCATACCCATACATGATGCAGGACATACTTCATGGCCCTCATCACCACACAAACCCAGAATGAGGGAGAAAGGGGAGAGACAAAAGCCACCCTTGAAATGGGCAGGTTTTAGAGAAATTATCTATTCATACCCATACATGGTGCAGGACATACTTCATGGCACCCATCACCACACAAACCCACTTCATGGCACCCATCACCACACAAACCCACTTCATGGCACCCATCACCACACAAACCCCTGCTGCCACCTCTACTGTTTCTTGGAAGCCAGGGCTGTGCAGCTTCTGCGTTTCCCTTACCTGTGCCTTGCTGCAGCCTCAGCAAACCCACTGTAAAGGGTTCCAGCAAAGGCGACGTGGGTGAAGGAAACCAAGTTCCCACACTGTCACCTGATGCTAGATTACACCCCAGCATCTTCACATCCCCCATAACTTCTAGACCCTAGAGATTTTGGCACTCTCTGACATAAAGAGCAACAGAAGAGCAACAGAAGAGCAACAGAAGAGCAACAGAAGAGCAACAGAATCATTAAGGTTGGAAAAGACCTCCAAGATCATCAAGTCCAACTGTCAACCCAACACCACCATGCCCACTAAACCACGTCCTGAAGTGCCATGTCTACATGGTTTTTGAACACCTCCAGGGATGGTGAATCCACCACTTCCCTGGGCAGCCTGTTCCAATGCTTGACCACTCTTTCAGTAAATAAATTTTTCCCAATATTTATGTATATCTGGGCTACATTTCAGAAATGTCCCTGCCACATCTGCTGCTAGTGCTTTTCAGAGTATTGCTACTCCAGTAACACCTTCCCTCTACCCACAAGCCAAGCATCTGTAGCTGTTCTGCTCCAAATCCAGCTTTTCCCTGTGGAAGCCCACCTCCAGGCTGCCTGTTCCATCTGAACGTGCCTCAGTCTCAATCAAAAGGCTTTAGAAACTCATATGATTTACTCCAAAGGTAGTTCTGAACCTTCCCTTGCCCCTTTCTCCTCTCACAATGTTCATGGCATTAGTCCACGTGTAGACAGGAACATTTCCAAGGCAAAGATGAGGTCTTGCCAGTCTGGGAAGATGATACAGAGTGTTCCTCCCAACTCTGCCATGTCCCTGTTCATTTCATCCTAACCTGTTACGCTGGCAGTTTCAAAAGCAACATGCACACATCACTTAAATCAACTGAGCCCTTTTTCTGCTGGAAGATTTCCACATCCCAGAGGTGGACTATCCAGGTAATGTGGATTATTTTTTTTAAGATAATTTATTTTTGATATTTGCACCCAAATTCCACCCAAGACATCAACTTTCCCTGTATGAGCAGCCCTGGATACAGCTGTGTGGCTTTTCAACATCACATTTAATCTACGGTTATATCTAGCGTTGCAAAGTCCTCCCAGAAGTTCTTCTGACTCAAAGAGGATGTTGGATCCAGTTCTGAGAGTACCTGGATAAAATGAAGAGCAGCAGGAGAAACATCTAGTCCAGCCTTATCATAAACCTCCTGACTTCAAAGAGAGCAGGAGGACACAAAACTTCACCTCCTAGGAAACAGCGTGAGGATACTAGCACAGACTCTGAGTAACTCGTACCACCTCATCTGTCCTCCACTGAACTGCTCAGAGGCAATTTAATTAAATTAGAGCTAATTTTGGAGTGCAGTTTACATCATTAGCAAGACCTGATCATGCTGGACATGCTGCTGGCCACTAGAGTCACCAAGGAAATGCAAGTACCTCGTTCTCCATTCACAAACCAAATATTTGGTCTTCAGTACCTGTGGGTTATGCAGGGCATGAGATAGTCAGTCAGTAGCCCAACCTCGGGGGAGACCAGGGCATTGCTTTGTGCCACTGTGGAGCTGCTGGGTTCAGACCAGGGTGCTCTTCATCCCACCACCTTCCAGGTCAGTGGCCAGGATCACTTAGGAATGGTCTCCCAGAGCAAAGGGCCAAAACAAGGATAGTTTCAGGTCAGAACATTAAGGCGTGGCTGGGCACACATGTTGCTGGCTGTAGCAGAGCTCTCCTCTTCAACCTCACAGGGCAGCAGAAAATCAGGGGTTGCAAGAATGAAGGAGACAAAAGCTCCTTGTGCCTCCTGATAAACCCATGTCTCTACAGCGACATGGTCTTGGCTCACAGTTGCTGTGGATTTCTGAGCAGGAGATGTTTAAATGCTCCAAGGGAGAGGTGATGCTGTGCAGGACATGACTTCCCCACCTCTCCTGGGGTTTAATTTGCAATAGTAACCTCCTCCCAGGAGTTTGTGCTTCAATTCTGTCTTTTCAGCAGGCAGTCCTGGGCCAGGCTCAACCCAGAATGGATCTGCAGTTCCCTTCCTTCTTTCTGCACCTCTCTGGGTTTAACTTCTGGCCCTGCACCTGCATGAGCAAAGTCCATCAGGTCAATGCTCCTCATAGGAGTCTGCCTTTTTGCTATTGACCTCTCCATCCTCATGAGTCCTTCAAATCCCTGCCCAGGGCAAAGCCCAGCGCCTGAGAAGCCTGCACCCAAGGAGCTGCTGCAACTGCCATGGACTCAGTGTAGGTACCTCCTCCTCCACGGGGGTTTCTCTTTCTCTGCTGAACACCAAGAGACACAAGACCTTTTTCTGTACAAGCAGCAATGTGACACATCAGGCTGACTACAGCAAAACCAGAACAGGGGAGCACAAACCATCGGGTCTACAGGAGATATACAAAGATCATCTCATCTCCAACGTGCTGCCTTGGCTTTGTAGCACAAGCAGTAGCCGCCACCCCCGCAGGCAGCAAGATCCCAGAAGGTCACACACACCACAAATCCAAACAAACAAACAAATAAATAAATACATAAATAAAAGGAATCACAATTCCCTGGTTCCACACACGCTCACGCCCACGGAGTATCAACTTCTGTCAGCCAAGGGAGGGACTGAAAACTCTTGCTGCTGGTTGAGGTGGGTTGTCCCCTGAGATCAGTGAGTTGTTGGGTTTTTTTGGTCTTTCCCTGTGATTTCTCTTAATTACAGGAAAAATGACCAGAGTTCTTTCCTTAATGCAAAGCTGCAGGAAACCAAGAGGCTTTTCATAGCTCCCTACTCAGCTAGCTTTATCTTCCTCAACACCACAGCCAAGGCTGCCCAAACCATTGCCAACCAGGAAGGCACAACAACAGTGTCCCAGAAGCATCTGCTATTTATATGAAGGCAGATTTCAGAGTGGTTAAACCGAGGTTACAGTGAAGGACAAGCAGAAAAATTTGACAGAGAGGAAGGGAAAGAAGAGAAAAAAACCTCTGCTCTGGCTTTAGATTGTCTTGCAGAAAGGAATCAAAGTGTATGGAATCACAGACTGGTTTGGGTTGGAAGGGACCTTAAAGCTCAGCCAGTTCCAACCCCCCTGCCATCAGCAGGGACACCTTCCACTAGACCAGGTTGCTCAAAGCCTCATCCAACCTGGCCTTGAAACTTAGATTTTTTATCTTTTATATAACTTAAAACTTCTCTTTTATCTTAAAACTTTCCATGCAGGTAGAAGGCTCCAGGGCATTTCTCGATGCGGTGATTCAAGTCCACCTTTATTCCCAGTTTTCTCAAAGAGAAAAAGCCACCAGGGTGAGTGGCCATGAACATGAAAAGAAAAAATGGACTTTTATTGGTTTTTCACCTTGTGCTTTGTTTTTATGGAGGATGGTGGAGCAGCCCACCCAAAAGCCTTTTATCTCAGGAGGTGATCTGAGCTGGAAACAGGTACCTGTAATTAACTTGCATTCCAGAAGGGCAGAAGTTACCTTACTTGGCCTTTCTTCATGCCACATTTCTAAAGAAATTAATTTTTGATAAATGAGAACTAGCATGTGCATTCTGCAGTGCTTGACCTGCAGTTATTTTCAGGCCTCACTGCTCAAGACACAGCTTTCAGTTGTCCACTTGCAGATTTACTGAAGGAATGAGCAGAGCCCTGCTGGCAGCTCACATCACTCCCACAGGAATTGATGTGATGACCAAAACGACGTTCCCAGAACAGGACTGCACTGCAGGACACCACAGGACACCTCATGCCCCTGTGTAGATGCAGAAGGAGGTGGATTTGGGATCCACCATTTCCATCCTGCAGCAGCAGCAGGTGGAGCTGCCTCTGCACGCTGAGAAATGAAGGTGGAAATCCACCCATCCCACAAACGTGGGCAGTGCAAGGAACCACCAGCTCCATCTGAGGAGTAAAGCTGCTGAAGATACCAAGACACACAAATGAGAAAGCCTCTTTGTTGCTCCCTCCTTTCTTCTCCATGGGGATGGTGATGCTCAGAAGTGCACCAGTTGGGATTAGCCCATCTCTGCTCCCAGTGTGAGACACCCGAGATGCAATTCATCTTGCCTACCTGAAGATTTGCATCTCAGATATCATCAGCATCTCCTTTAAGCTGAGTACAGACCAAGCCATATGACTGAATCTACTTTAGGATGAGATAAACCCTCTCCAGGCTCCAATGATTCAGTCTCCTTAGGTCTTCTTCAAGGGCAGCTGAGACAAGCAGCTGAGCTGCAAAGGACCATATCGTAGGCTCCTAAATTTTGAGGATGATGAATCCTACACACAGACCCTGCAACTGCCTCCTGAAACTTTGTGTGGCCACATACACAGCTCAAGTCACAACCTGAACACTAAACCACCTTAGAAAGTCATGGCCCATCAAGCCTGAAGCTGTATTGGTCCTATCAAAGCGTTGGTCCTGAGGGTTCAGCAAGTGAGAGCCACACTGGAGCCCGAGCCTGCAAATGTCACAACCCACATCTAAGCTGAGTTCCCTCAGGGAACCCCTCCAGGCTTTGGGATCAGACTTGACTCTAAAGTCCCATGGACCAAAAGGTGCTCTGTGCCAGATGGGTGAAGAGCCGGACGTGCAGGTAGCTCACACCTCTGTGCCTCTGCTCTCCCAGCAGTTTTCTTGCCAGCTCTGGGCTCCTCACAGCACAGAGTTCAGGTAGTTTTGGAGGGCTTGCTCAGGAGCTCCCAGCCTGAAGGCACTCCTGGGATGGGTTGCTCTTCCTCATACTGGGGCACAGAAACACAGGAGTTAGGGCTGGAAAATCAAGCAGAAGTTCTCAGGGTCACAGAGATAGTTGGTTGGGTGATGTTTAGCTCCCCTTCCATAAGCAATCCTTCACACATCCCTGTCTTGCTGCAAAGGTGAAACACACAGTTCCAGACACTCATTTCCAGGGAGAGCGTGTGCCAGATGTGGAGCTCAGTAGCTGCACATCTGGAGCGGGTATCCTTTGGCACAGGAAGGGCTGAATCAACAAGCATGGCTAAAGGAGCTTCATACAACTCAACAACATTTAATTTTGAAGTGTGGGTTCCAAAATGATTTTCTGACAAAGCGAGTTTGCTTTCTTTTACTGGTTAGAAACGTTTTGTGACAGTTCCTTTTCATTTCCTCTGACTGCTTCTCCCCTACCAGCACACAGGCCTCACCCCATTGTTGTCTGCTTTTTTTCCCCTCATGTGGGGATGAGGATGACACAACCACAAACAACACATGTGCACTCACAGCCCAGAGGCCAATAACC
>NW_010318484.1:67725-76215 GCF_000700745.2 Antrostomus carolinensis | reverse complement strand
AGCTCTGGCCCAGCTCACACCAGGACACAGAGCCATGCTGCTCACAGAAGAGCACGACTGCAGATTCCCACCCTGTGCAAAGCTGTCCACTGCCTGAGACCATCCAGGATGCAGATGGGAAAGCAAATTAATTGGCAGTCTGTGGGGTATCACTGATGAACAGTAAGGGGGGACAATTCCCACTTGCCTGGATTTGTTTCCTTCTCACAGGAGTATTTTGGCTTGTCTTCCTTTTTCTACTAGCTGCAGTTTTAGACTCTTAGGGGAGGATGCAGGAGAAGGGAGAGGGACAATCAGTAGTCCCCAGCCCATTCTGCCCTGGGGCGGCTGCACGGAGGTTGAACAAAGCCTAAGAGCCTACTACTTGTTCTCCAACAAAGGACCTCGGGGTCTCATGGGCAATGTAATACTCCAGAATATGGTCATTGTCTTCTGATCCAGGTTTCCTAGACAGACACGGGTGTGCATTTGTGCACATGCCGGAGTGTTCGTGTGGGAGACTGGAGCACGTTGAGCTTTGGCAAGCCCTCCATGCACATCAGAGAGTTACTGTTCTGAAATACAGGGCAGGCAAGAGAAAAAAAAGACTCCCAGATGTTGCACTTGACTTTCTACTGGGCTCTTTGCTACCTGTGTGGCCCTGGCAGAGCACCGGGGCTTCTTGGATGCGAGCTCCTGTGCTCCTGCTGGATCCATCCCGAGATAGGGAGCTGGCTGGTGGTCAGAGAGGAGAAGCCAAACTGCAGCTATTCCCCCCCTCCTCTCCCAACCCATGGGCTGTGCTCCAGTATCTCTGCTGAGAGAAGGAAAGAAGTTTTTTATTAATCAAATGAAATAAAGATTGAAGGCATGAAAGGGAAGGTTCAAGGGAGCTGCAAGTGGGGAGACACCGAGGAACTGCAGTGCAGCAGCTGTTGCTAGAAGGCTCACTCTTGCAGAAGTGCTATTTGTCCTTCAGACCCCTTCTCTGTTCCATCCCCACCTTGGCCGTGGAGCAATGCAGCTTTCCCACTCCCTCCTTCCTCCCAGCCCTTCTCCCCCCACACGCACCCACTCTGGGCACTGGCAACACCAGCCCTCACGCTTGGCATGGTGCTTGCTCACTGCTGCTGCACACACTGCTCAGTTAAGAAAAGTGAATAATTCTGTCACATATGGGTTTTGGGGATTTCCACGCTCAGCCCTTGGCCACCATCCTTTCCTGTACCAATCACCCGAACTCAGAATTAACTAAATGAATGAGCTTTAGAGAATAAGAATTATTCTCTGCCCTTCTAATCCCAGTGCCAATTTATCGGCATAAAAACTATTAGTTTCCTTTGGCTGCTCCCTGTTGGAAATTAATTTTCCAAGCTCACCTTCCTTTCCAGCACCACCACACTCATCTCCAGCCAGAAATGACACCAAGAACTCCTACAACCATCCATACACAGAGGGTGTAGCTCCATCCTCAGGCTTAGATTCAGGCACTTTGCACCATGGTCAATTGGAAACAGACACACTCAATCCTCCTCCTTTGCTTTTTATACCACATCCCACAAGCACTGAAATGCAGCCAAGTTTGGGAGCTATTGGTAGTTTGGTGGACAGCTGATCTTTGTGAAGTGATATGCAAGCCAGCTCAGGAGGATATTGTATTCCAAAGCAACTGAAGCATATTTCTGTTTTTACAACAAATTCTCTGCTACCTTTTGGTAGAAGGCACTCTATATTTATGGTCTTATTTGAATATTCATGCACTTGGCACTCTTGTCCTCAGGTTAGGTGCTGCAGAACTCCTTCAGGTCTGCAATGGTTTGTATTTGTGCATCATCCACACCGACTCACAGTAAGTGCAGCAAGGTCCTGGTCACTTCTGACCCCCTCCCCACGCTGTCAAGTGAGAGCTGAGCTACTGTCCTGCAGCTGGGGGTACAGCCAGCCCTTTAGCAGGCACTGTAGCAGGTTCAAATTGAAAGGTTCAGTCTCCGAAGAGCCTGAGGAGACTGGATGGAGCTGGCTGGGACTCAGAAGGCAGAGGGAACCTCTCCTCCCTCCCAGGGCCCTCCATGTTGAGTCAGTTGTAATGGGAGATCACAGCTGACGAAAGCTGTTCATGGTCCTCTAAACAGCTCGTTACCTGCCTCCTCATCCCAGCCTCTTGATGAGATTCACTCTGGCTTGAGTCCAAGTGCAGAGACCAAAGTGGCTGGAGAAGCCACCCCAGTCCCAGTGGCCAGTGCTGTACTGGGGCATGGGTTTTCCAGCTGTGCATCACAGCCACCCAGGGAAAACAGCCGCAGGCTGCATCTTGCCCCGCCACAAAGCCAAGGGCCATCCCCAGCTCTCCTTCTGTTCAGCTGATATTGTGTTTCTGGTGAGGCACCGATAGTCACCAAGGCACCATTTGTGCATCTCTGCAGGTTTCTTCAGTATTAGAGTACCTCCCAAAAACCACACCTGGGGATACACACACAGAGCAGGCACAACCTTCACCACTCTACTGTTTATGGGTATCCAGCCCCTTTGTCCCTCCAGGACGTACACTGATGATTTGCTACAGGAGTGCCATACCACCTCAAACCTTAAACGCCTTCTCTAGACATCCCCCATTTCTCAGCTTTGCCAGCTCAAAAAGACTTCTCATCCCTATCTAGCAGTGATTTTCACCACTAACAACTGGGGTGGCTTTCTGCAAAAGGTATCCAGAGTTTAGGTTGGATCTTGTCTGTAAGGTCCTAGGCAGCTCCAAACCTTGAGATGTAGGCTGAAACGCTGGAGGAGGATTCAGAGAAGACCCATGAGAATGGCTGAAGTCCTGGAAAGCCCTGGAAATCCTGCTATGAGTGAAGGTGCCAAGCAAAACCTATCTGGCTTAACAGCAACCTCTTCTCAGTCAGTAAGAAAAGAGATCCAAGACCTACAATTATCTGAGCTTGGGACAGAGCCTTTGGTCACTCATTTAGGTGTCTAAGTTTGATCATCTAAGTCTGGATTTAATCATCCTCTGTTGCAGGTTGGCCAGCTGTGCTATAGAGTATGAATTAATTCTTCTATTTCTGCCTCACAGTCCTGAGATTTAATGGATGTAAGTGATTTTTACCCTGCAAAAACACACCATGGGGGTACCAGGAAAATAATTCCTACCCACGGGCCCCAAGACTGCAAGACAGGCAGTCAAATAAAAGAGTAAATACAGCTTTTTTAAAAGAAATCTCAAAAAATCAACTCTCACCTCTAAAACTCTCACCATGGCATTGTTTTACAAAGAAGGGATTTCTTCCCAGGATACTTACAGACAGACATTTCATCAAGGATAACTTGGTTGATAATGAGATAGTGGCAGTGAGCCAGGGCCCGTTGTTAGTGGCTTTCCTCCCAGAGTCTCATGATGGTGCCACAACTGTGACCAGCAGGGATGGACAGAATTCCTTTATCATAATCCAACCCTTCTGGGCTTGTCCATCTGCTGGGACAAGCCCTTCCCTCCTTGACTTTGCACTCACTGACAATGCTGTCCAGGATTATACTCACTGAAGCTTTGGAGCTGAGGTCTGGTTCATGCCATGGATCACTAACAGGGTGCTCTCTGCAGGAACACTTGTGCTCCATCAACTGTCAAAGCCAAGGGGGTGACCTGAGAAAGATGTAATAAATAAGTGTCGTTACCTTCCTAAAGCCAAGTGCCAAAACCTTATCAGCCACCTCCCCGAGAAGAACCAGGAGTATTTAAAGGCACCTTGGGGTAACAGTCACAAGGCAGCACCAATTCACTCCCCAGGTCTCCAGGAACCCTACAAAGCTTCTTTTTGTGTTTAGTTGTGGAACAAGACAAACACAATAGTTCTGGCACAAGTAACACTCTGTTTCTCATCATGGGGGAGAGGAAGAGGGTCTCAAGCAACTATCACTAGTATATTAGGCCAAATATTTTCTCATTGTTTTCCTGCCTGCCTGTATCCATCTCCTACCCATCTTCCCTTTAGCTTTTTGAGGACCTACAGCAACTGGATTTTAGCCATCACTCTTTGGTGCTATCACAGTAGAAACCTTCATGCCCATAGGAGTTCAGTGTTCAACTGCAATGGCCACAGGAGTGGGGTGGAGTGCATCTGGGATTTTCAGAGGGGCTGGTGGGACTGTGAGCTGCTGCTACTGACTCTGAGGAGGAAGGACCAGGGGGTTTGTGTCTCCCTTGAAGGATTTCCATGTCCACAGCAGGCTTTCAAAAACATTAGCAGCCACAGCCTAAGGAGCACAATGTCTATTTGTGGGTAATAAACCCAGACAGATGCCTCCTGCACGCAAACTGGCAGTGCCTCTGAGACAAGAGGCTCTAAATAAATAATCAACAAATCCTAAAGCTGAATGCAGAGTTGCTATTTGCATCATAAATAAATGAGGAGGCTTTTATTTACTCATTCTGGGGGCAGAGCACATAACAGAGCAGCTCCTCAGAGCTCCTACGCCAGAGATTGTCATTACTTCAGCACAACCATTCAGTTCCCATCAGCTGTTTGCTCCTGCACTGCTCCTCAGGAGATGCACACCTCGTCAGTGAGAAGGGAAAACAAACATGAGGTCTCCATCACCTTGCAGTGCTCAGCTCACTGCTGACCTCTCTTAGTGTGGCACTAGCAAGGTAGGGAAGACACAGTTGTACAAGGAACTTGTAGGTCCTTCTCACTACCAAGACTGGAGGACATCATTTTCCATCAGGAAGCTGTTGGCACAATTTGAGGAGAAGGTCATGCTCTGGGCAGCCCTTTGAGAAAGAATAGCCCAAAGGAAAACTAGGTTTTTAGATGAAGACAAATAGTCCTAGGGTGGTGGAGAAAGGCCAGTCAGTGGCCCAAAATTCCATGAAATGTTTCAAGGAATAGAAAAACTCTACCAAAAAAAAAAAAAAAATCAAACTAGAAAATTTCAGTTTCACAAGATGCTTTTTACAGAAGACACTTGCTTAATACCTCCCTCCTCCCTACAAATTTAACTTGGGAATGCAGTGGACAACCAATTGTTCTTTCTCTGAAGCAAGCAGCAAATCTATCTACCACCATTCTTCGGGATCAAATCTGCTCATGGACAAGCAGCTTATGGTGGAACTGCACAAGCTTTGCAAACAGGGGCAGGAGCTCGAGTGCTGATAACCAGCATTCAGGTGTCGTTCAACAAAAGCCGGATCAAAGCAGAAGGAAGAAGAGAAGACAAAAGTTCCCATTTCTTTCCTCTAATACCCACAAAACAAGGAAAGCAGTTAGTGTCATTCCCAAGGAGAAAAACCACCTTTTCAGCCACAAAATATATCCCTGGAGATCCAGCAAGCTGGGGCCTGGCTTGGTTTTATTTAGTTATGGATCAAGTGTTATTCGTCTGTTTGCTTCAAGCAAACCAGGAAGTGGTGAAATCTTTTCTGCTCTTTATGTCCTGAAAATTGTGTTTTTTCCTCTCTGGGTTTGGAGATGACAAACAGCCAGAGCTCATGGAGGCTCAGAGCATGCACAGGCACCCTGACCCCATCCATCAGCTGCAACGGCATCCAGAACCTGCAGCTCTCTCTTGGCTTATTCATAAAACACAACCAGGTCCAGGGAGGTCCCACCCCTGAGCACCACGGTGGCTCCATGCCTTGTTGGTGGCAGCAGGAGGCCAACATGTGGGGAAGAGAAACTGTAGTGTAGAGCCAGGAACTGAATTCAAGCTTTGCATCTGAAATGCAAGGTCACCCTGCCCCATAAGTCACTGTCCTGCATCTTTGGTGATAGGAGGTGACCAGTCCTGAGCAGATGCAACACAACTTTGTGTGGAAGCCCAAACCACACCCTTTAGGAACAACTTCTCTCCAAATGAGACTGTGATTTAATCCCACCAGTGACCCAGCTGTCTTTTCACACAACTATCCCATAGCCAAAATGCATTTCTATGCTTGAACAATTCATTCCAGGATTTGTATTTCTGATGTAGCTGTTAGAAGACCACGGCTTTGTGCACTGATCACAGAATCACAGAATGTTGGGGATTAGAAGGGACCTCGAAAGATCATCCAGTCCAATCCCCCTGCCAGAGCAGGAACCTAAATGAGATCACACAGGAAGGTGTCCAGGTGGGTTTTGAATGTCTCCAGAGAAGGAGACTCCACACCCTCCCTGGGCAGCCTGTCCCAGGGCTCTGTCACCCTCACTGGAAAGAAGTTTCTTCTCAAGTTTAAGCAGAACCTCCTGTGTTCCAGCTCACACCCATTGCCCCTTGTCCTACCATTGGGCATCACTGAGAAGAGCCTGGCTCCATCCTCCTGACATTCACCCTTGACATATTTATAAACATTAATGAGGTCACCCCTCAGTCTCCTCTTCTCCAAGCTAAAGAGCCCCAGCTCCCTCAGCCTTTCCTCATAAGGGAGATGCTCCACTCCCTTCATCATCTTGGTGGCTCTGTGCTGGGCTCTCTCCAGCAGTTCCCTGTCCTTCCTGAACTGTGGGGCCCAGAACTGGACACAATATTCCACATGTGGCCTCACCAGGGCAGAGTAGAGGGGGAGGAGAACCTCTCTCGACCTACTAACCACCCCCCTTCTAATGCACCCCAGGATGCCATTGGCCTTCCTGGCCACGAGGGCACAGTGCTGGCTCATGGTCATCCTGCTGTCCACCAGGACCCCCAGATCCCTTTCCCCTTCACTGCTCACTGAGATGGTCTCTTCTCCTCCACACAGGGTGTAGCTTGCTCCACAGGGTCCCAGTGAGAAAGGCCCATTGCCAGCCTCAGATTTGGTGCTAGGATTTATACCTCTTTCCTACAGGAATGCGAGCTGCTCCAGCACTCACCAGGCTGGCACCGAACTGCTAATACTGTTCAAAATTAGAGCTGGTAGAAAAATGTGTCATAAAATTTATTTTGCAAAGCAAAAGTCATTTTTAGTTTGTTATTTATTTTTTTTTTAAAGAAAGTTATTTCCTCTTCCTGCACTGCCACGACTCACTCCTCCCCCAGCCCACTGAAATCATGTCTCTTCTTGCAGAGGAAATTTTGATCTTTCATTGGAAAAAAAAAAAAAAAAAAGCCAAACCACCCTAAGTGAATTATTTTGGCATGAAGTCGATACATTTCGGCTCCAACACATTGCCACAACACCTCCAGCATTAAGTACCCCAACCAGGGAACGGCAGCAGGAGTACAGCTGCCACGAGGACGGGTGGCAGCCCAGCCAAAACAAACTGGTTTGGTTTTCCAGTAAAACATGCCACTTTCCAGCTCAAAAAAAAGGTTGGTTTACCTTCTTGTACATGCACATTAATGTATAGCTTATTGCTACGCAAGCAGGGGAAGTTTCCTATAGGACTTGGTGGGTTATTTATTGCCAGGGATGGGTAGATAATTCCACAGAGCATGGTTAAGATGGGATGCTGCTGGCCCCAGGGGATGGGGTCCTGTCTCTGCATCTCTTAGACCTGTCTTCACCCTGGCACAGCTCCCACTGACCCAGAAGGGTGGTGGGGTCTTGTGGGGAAATCAGCAGGTAACGACATATTAAAACCCACAGCCACGTGGGCAGCAGGGCACAGGTGAGGGTTGCTCAGGCAGGAGGAATGTTGGCTTCAGCTCCTCCAGGGTGCAAGACATCGCAGCTTTATCAGTTGCTGGGGTTTGTGCAGCTTCCCAGCTCTTCAGAAAAATCAAGAAAAAGTAGGATTTCACCCAGTGGAGCTCCCTGTGTCATGGATGGCACATAGGTGATGCATTTCCACCTAAGAGATTAAAGTTTTGCAGTCCTATAAAGAACTGTAAAGAAGCTCCAGTAATGGGAAATGTCAGGGAACTTAATAACAACAGAGATTAGCGCCCTGCCTACAGCACGTTGTTGCTGCATTCAGACAGCTTTTCATATAGAATGTCGACAGCTACAGACAAGCTGTGAATAGTTTCCTATCTCCCCCAGCCTCGAGTCTCCAATAACCTGAATGACTTCCCTAGAGCTGGTTTGGATTTACACTGGCTCTGCTGAAATCAGAATTGAGCAGCCAGAGCAGACTGAGGCAAGCCAGTCCCACCACTCCGAAACCAGAGGAGCTGCGTCGCTTCACGCAACGGGAGGATGGAGGAAACACGCTTTGGATCACTCTCCTTGGCTGAAATCCCTCTTCCAGCTCCAGTGGAGCTGTGCTGATTTATGGCAGTGGGGGATCAGGTCCTCTGCTCATAGCTCTGCAGGATGATGGAGACAGTGCTGATAGCACAGACCAGTCCTGTTTCTAATCCCAGTAAGAATCAACTGCCCAGTTTAAGCAAGAGCGATGGGTAGGTTTTTCCAGACTGGGCAGAAGGTGAGCACGCCACAGGTCAGTGGGTCAGACAAGGAGCATCCTCTGCTAACAGACACCCCCACCACCCCCCAGTCCCCACTAACCCGCTCTTAAGGCTGGCCTGGGAAAGCAGAGGTGGGCAGCACATCACCAGCTGCATCACTGCCTCTTCCACTCACCTTCCCACTGCCGCTCCACACCCCTGCCCTCA
>NW_010318484.1:64929-67686 GCF_000700745.2 Antrostomus carolinensis | reverse complement strand
TGAGGGCTCATCAGGGCATTCCTTCAATCTCTGCTAACAGATGGGATTTGGCCAGGAACGTCCCCTTAAAGTCCTCCCTGGTTTCCAAATACTCTTCTATGGTGTTTAGGGATGCTCTTCTGCATACAGTATTTCTAAAAATACAGAGAGAAATGAAAGAAAACCCCTCCCCAAAGCTTTCAAACCAAAAAATAAATGATGTGATTAATTATTCTCAAAAAAAAAAGCTGTTTATAGTTTGGACTTCATAAACCAGAATGCCTAATTTAATATTCTATCTGAGAATGTGCTGGTTTTCATTTCAGCACAATCAAGACCTAAATCTGTGTCTCCCTTTCCCTCATCTGAGTTGGAAATGGTTTCATATTCCATCTTGCTTTAAATTATACATATCAAGTTTACAATGGGACATGGTCTATTTTGTTGCCAAAACCTGCCCTGTAAGATCATCTATTAAACTGTATTTATTTTTTATGACAAACAAGAAAAATGACAAAACAGCTACCGAGCGTCAGCTAACGAGGATCAAATGCCTCCCCAAGCACCGTTCCTATTACAGGCATCTTCACAGGAGCTGAGTTAACGTCCTCCCACCCGTCAGCGATGGCCAAGGGAAGACACTGGGCTTTATAAACCCCCCTGTTAGCTCCCTGGGGGGGGTTAGGGCTCTTGGGTATGAGATCTGGGGTCAGGAGTTGTATCCCAGTGGGATGCAAGCAAAGAAACTCAGCCCTGGTAGAGGGGGAGCAATGCTATTTGAAATAAAGTGATGGGAGAAACCCTAACTGGTGTTCAGTCTCTTGCCTGGGATCAAGGTGTGGAAAAGCAAGACTGGTGGGAGATGAGTTAAACCTGAAGCTTTGGAGCTGGCAGGTGGGGAGCTGTAAGGGCCATGGGCTCCTTAGCTGGTCCAATCCTCTCCCAGCACCTCCAGCTCCCTGTCTCTCAAGGGGGCTGTAGGGACTCTCAGCTGGAGCAAGCCATGTCTGTGAGTCCTGATTCTGCCCCGCAAGAAAGGCTGTCCCAAAAAAATAACCTTGAGGAGCATGTTGAGCTTGCCAGATAAGCACTGGGCATGGGAAGACGTCTTTCACTCCTTGGGGACCCATCAGGCCCTCCAAACTCTTTTAGTAGCACAAACTTCTGCTACCCAACAAGTCCACCCAGGCTGGGTGCAATCAAGCCATGGCCCATATGTATCTCAAGATGTCAATCTTCATCTGGTCAGCAGGATCTATTGGTCTATAGATCAACAAGGACAACATAACAATGTCCAACCTGCCTTGATGCCCTGAAGAAAAAAGTTACAAACTGGGGCCCTGGGAAGCCCTGTAGGCAGAGCCATGCCGGGGTGGGAGGTTCCCCTGAAATGGTCAACCCCTCAGGGCTCATTGCCTCCCCTCTGCCAGCAACACCACCCCAGTGCAGCCCAGGAACATAATGCTGGTGGGAGCCCATCCCAGGGAGGGGGGGTGGTGCATAAGGCTCTATGACAACATTTCACTATTTCAGGATTTGGGGTTTTGTCAAAATTCTGACACTTTCCCTAGAGGCTACCAGAGCAATGCAACACTGAAAGGACCATCTCAGGGGTTCACTTTCCTCCAACACAACACATCACCCTTTCTCTTAACTCATCATGCTCCAAAACAGTCACTTTTCTCTTAACATGTGCCTGGACCCTCCAGTTGTGACCAGCTTTCACCCCAACTGCGTTTTAGCAGAGCAGAAGCAAAATGGTCCCTCTCCACTTGCCTCCTCCTCCTCCTCTGCCAGCTCCTCCCTGCCCTCCACGAGGCCCCAGCACCCACCTCCTGTGCAGCAGCTTTGCATGCAGCCACAGAGCAGGGCAGGGCTGAGGCCATCTCCAGCAGGATAGTTGTTCCTTCCTTCCTTCCCCACCCTCAGCTTTTGCATGGCAAAGGAGGGAGCTGCGGGTGAATGCAGAGGCAGTACTCCATCAATGTGCTCTTTCACAGGTCGCCAGTGCAGAGGATGTTGCTCTGACCCAACCACCCTTGACCCTGAGTCTGAAACCAGCCTGGGCCTCAGGGCAGACTCATGCACATCCATGTCTAATATCCATGTTTTATTCCTGGAGACGATGGCAACAAGAAGACCCTTCAACATCCAGTATCAACATCCCTCCTGTAGTGTGGGGTGCATTATATATGTGCCAAGCTTTTCAACCTTGAAGGAAAAAAAACAAATGCTGTATGGAGAGTGGAAGATCTCTTGGAGAAACCCCTTCAGCCTGGTGTTTCATCTGCTCTGCCAGACACCAAAACAGTCCTGGGATTTTCCTTATGAACACTGACTTTGGAAGTTTCCCTTAGCTAAATGATTGCTTATTATGGCACTAAGCGACCATCCTACCTGGCTCTTCGCCACCACCACGGCGGTGGCCACATTCTGCAATACTTTAGGAAGCCCCATTAGAGGAGAGCAAGCCTGCCCATGTTTCCTTGTCAGGAAAGCAGGCTATGACATGAGATCTGTGGCTAAAAATCACCATAAACCTAATGCTATTTCAGTTTCAATGACAGCTCCATTTACACTACAGTGGTAATGTAGAAAGCCCTTCCCCTCCCACCCTGTTTGTTTATTTTTGCCGTGCTAGTTGCTAGCAAGCACGACAACAAGTTTTTAATACCAGGCGTGGCAACCCATCCCATTACAATAAATTCCTCATGTATCATATGAATAACTAGACGGTATGAATAATTTAACCATGGTTTAATCAACATTAAACTAATG
>NW_010318484.1:61910-64900 GCF_000700745.2 Antrostomus carolinensis | reverse complement strand
TCCCTAAAAGAATTACAGACCGAGGCTCTGGCTCTGGTTTCACAGCATAGGAAGGGCACACATATCCTCAGTGATGTTTTGAACAAACTAAACATGCATATCTCCATGGCACCAGCGAGGCAAGGGCTAGAGCGTGTTAGCCATCCCTCCCATCCCTTCTCCTGCTCCACCCAAAAGCTTTCTAAGTCCTTTCTGCTGGAACCACAGAGCAAGTTGGATGTGATTGAAAGGAAGTTGTGGAAGTGAAGTCCATGCCAGCCCCATTCTGTGCCAGGTGTGCACATGTATGCACATGTCTGTGTGTCCCTGTCCACTATGTCCATGGGTGCTGAATCAGGTCCACACCTTGGACTTGGGAAAATCACCCAGACACAGCAGGCAGAGCAAGAGAAGAGCTGGGTAGGAGCTTGGTGTTCCTGTGTGAGGTTTGCTGCAAAGATGGAAAGACCATGGAAAACACAGGGAAAAGGGACAGAGGAACTCAGCCAGTGGCTGAAAAGAGCACAACCACTTGGGTTGAGCAGAGAGCACTGGCATGAGCAACCACAGCAGGAGGCAGGAAAATCACAGCCCTGAGGCAATCTCCTAGGCAGTGGGCGAGAACTGATGAGTCAAACACAGAAAGGATCATCCATTAACATCTGCTGGTCTCCAGAAAGGACCAGAGAACCACAGTCCTCTCATTCCCTGCAGGAGCCCTCAGAGACTGGCAGAGCCCTGGCTGCTGCTCGGGGTTGAGCCCGCGGGAGCTGGACCCATGGTTTCAGGGTTAGGTCAGGAAATGGCCATCTGAAGCTGCTGTGGTGGCCCATGGGAAGGACAGTTTGGGTGCTCGGTCTCCACTCCCCAGTCACATCATCTGGGATGCACAAGGGCCCTTTCACTAACAGGGGTCAGCAGTGTTCACCAGGGGACATTTCTGACCTAAGACACAACACCTGACCTGGGACAACACCCATGAAGTTGCAATATTTCAGGTTTCCATTTTCAGAGAAGAACTAAAACTCACGACAGAAAATACTGATGAAAGCAACATCTTTTACCATTGCACCTCCAACATCTGCAGCACAAAATGTGTGGCACACACTGCACATTTCCAGTGCTGTCAATAACGGGGACAGCAGCCTCTGACATCCCACTGCCCCCAACAAGCATCAGCCTCTTCAGCATTTGCATTTCTCAAGAGCCGGTGAGATTTTTGAAGGAGAAAATCCCTAGTTACAAGCTCAAACTCAATGGCAGCCAGCAGAACCCTCCTCTCTCTGGACCTTTCAAGTCACTTTCTAAAGCCCTTGTGAAGCCCAGATCTCACTCTGCCCCTCTCCTCTGATTTATTAACTGTGTTAAAGGAGTTTATGGCTGTTAGTGCAGTCAGAGATCACTGCGAACTCTCAGCCTGCACTGCTGGCTCGGAGCTGCACGTTTGTTCCTCTCCAAAATTCACAGCCACGCTGATTTTATTCCAAGTAGCTAGGGCATCCCACAGTCCAAATGGTTCATTATCTCTGGCTGTCTTTAAAAGGTCAAGAAACGCTCTCTGCTTGGCAGATAGACTAGTGCAGGAGTCGCAAAGTCTCAGGATTTGTAACATAACAAGGTTATTAAATTGCAAACTCTGTCGTGAGCAAAGGCAACACAAAAGTTTGTCTGAAGTTTTTAAACAACAGAAAAGGGATATTTTGTGGAGAAAAAAAAATAAATCCCATTTTCTTAATTTTTTTTCAGAGAAAAAAATAAGTTTGATCTCAAAGCAAATAACTCTGCTCTTCAGATAACTCCATTTCTCATTCCTCTGGTATTTGCTTTCTAACCTGTTGCCTCCAGGCCCTTCCTCCCTTTTTTTTTTTTTTTTTTTTTTTCACTGCAGCTACTGGAGGAAAGAAAGAAAAGACAAGAAAATAGAAGGAACTCCCTCCCCTCCCCCAGATAAAGTGCCAATTCATCAGCTCTCAGTTCCCACTGCCTTTATGTTATATGGAGAAATTCAAAGCTCATAGGCATCAGATACACCTGCCAGTTGTCAGGGCAGGCAGCAGCTCCCAGTGTACCAAGTGAGCACCTTGGGGGCTATTTTGGGCTGGATGGGTGCAGGTCAGCACCCACACCCTGTGCTCATGTCCCACCTGGACACTGGGAATGGGACTGCACAAGCAGGGATGACAGCGCTGAGTTAAAAATCCATCTCCCCTCTTCATCTCCGGAGCACTTTGCTACTGAGCCTTGCCGACCTTTTAAGCTAGAAGATATCGAATGAAGATAAATGCACCAAGCACTTAATAACAATGAGCTCCCAAAACAGAAAACCTCTGGGAGTTTGCAGTGCTGCCACAAAACACAGATCCAATCGGTGTGAAACCTTCCTGCTTGCCAGCAACCAAACTCCTTGGCGGGCACACAAGAACGGTTGTGCCTGTCCAGCTCCAACTTTCACATGCACCAGGATGCTCAGGAGCTGTTCCCACACAACCTCAAGTCCCTGTTACCCTTTGCATCCCCACAGCTCTCTGTGGAGTACTGGACAGTACTCATGAATGCCAGCCCCCAATTCCCAGCCTGGCAACACTCTGCAGAACTCAGGACTTTAAGCTCTACAGACCTTACGGAGTCCAAGCTGAGTTTTATGAACTCCAGTAGCTGCCTGGACAAAGCATCCTTTATAAACACCATTAAGTTCCTAATTTTAGCAAACACTTTTTCTTTCCACACTGAATGTGTCAACAAAGCCGAAACAAGCAGATTGACAGGATCCACTCCCAGGGCTTATAACACCCATTCCTGTCGCAGGTCCGTGTGTCGCAGTGGCACAACCAGCCTAGTTTTGGAGTCACGAGAGGAGATGCAGAGGAAAGAGGAGCACAGGGGGAGGTTGTGGGCTGGAGGAGAGAGGAGCAGGGGAGGAGATGCTCTCTGGGGTGATGTTCCTCACTCCACTCCTGAATTTCTCTGTGCTACTCCCAGCAGCAGAGGCATTGGCTGGCCCCGCGCCTCTG
>NW_010318484.1:60485-61864 GCF_000700745.2 Antrostomus carolinensis | reverse complement strand
ACAGTTGCTGCAGACACAGAAGTGCTGCTGCCCAGCAGGGAAAGGAGCAGGTGGGTTTGCCAGCCTGGGAAATGGCCGTGTGTGGCTGTGGGGGCATTAGCAGTCCTGGGCCTGGCAGCAAAGGGCACTCGTGCCACAGGCCCAGCTGTGGTCTCAGCTCGGCAACTCAACCTCAGTCTTCCAGTTCCCAAAATGACGAGAGCTGGTGGAGAGGCAGCAACTGTGGCTGGCACACCTGAGTACCAGGAACACGCATCTCACCGAGCTCTGGGGCACACGGGGCTTCGAGTGGCTCCAGGAATGGAGGCTCCCTCTTGGACTGAGAAATGATGCTCCTTAGCATGGCCCGAAGGATCCCTGAGCTCCACGGTCCTGCCCCACAGTTGAGCTCTCCGCATCCATGTCAGGCCAACTTATAGCAGTGGAGGACGTGTTCCTCCCAGACTGTCAAGGCAGGACCTGTCCGAGGCTGTGATTGTGACTCTGCCCTATTTTGTGTCGCTCTCCAAAAGGCAGCTGGACACCCGGTACTGCTTGGCCCGATAAACCAGACCATTGTACCTTTAAGGCGCCGCTCCAGAAAGAAAAGGCCTTTCAGTGCAGTGAATAGCATCGCTTCTCCTCCACGCACCATCTGCTTGCCAAGATGAAGAGCTCCAGGCTGGTGGAGGCTTAGTCATTTGGACAAGAATAGGTCCCACTGTACTTACACTTCCCAGCTCCCAAAATAAAAACCACGGCAAGTCATTGACTTCACTTACCCTGAAGCAAGCACAGAACTGGCGAGAGAAAACACTCGACTCAACCGTTACCTCCTCCTAACGCAGACACAAAAGATGAACAAAGCCCTGGGACCCCCACGGTCAACAGTCCCTTAGAGCAGCCTTATCAAATCTGGTCATTCTTTCAGAGCAAGAAGAGGAATTGCTGCTTCAGAGCATCCTTACAAACACGCCTGACAACTCTACCACATATAGACCTGTATCGTCCCGCTTGTGAGGAAAAAATACATGATGGATCCCAACGGCCAAGACTCAGTGTGTGTTGGTGCACCCAAAGGTGCCATCAGATCCCTCCAGGCTCTATGTGTCCCTGGGGACTGAAGTCTGGCCACACACCCAAATTTCAGCATTACTTCCCTTCTTCTCTGATCTTAAATAGCTTGTAGTTCTTGAAGCAAGGACATCTGAGGAGAGAGGTGGGTTTGTCTTCTACAACTTGAAACCCCTGACGCCCCTTGTTCTTCAAACTCGGTGATGTCCTTAAGGCTCCCACCTTGCTGCAAGGGCTTGGGCAGGGCCACGTGATGCAGCCAGCCCTACACACACCACTTTGTTGTTGTAGGGTTGCCCAAGGGCACAGTGCTATCCCCTACAAGC
>NW_010318484.1:52774-60452 GCF_000700745.2 Antrostomus carolinensis | reverse complement strand
CACCTCCAGCACCCCACCAGTGCCCGGGACACGGCGCAGTGCCACCTCCCCAGCGCCAGAGCAAACGAGGTGTCCCTGCAGCCCTGAAATCTGCTTCACTACACAAAGTTTCGCTGCTGTTACTCGCCTCTTCCAAAGTCTTGCCAGCCAGGAGGAGGAGGCAGCAGGTGGGGGAGGCGATTCATTTCCCGCGTGGAAACAGGTTTTCCCCAAAGTTCCCCACAGTCCCATTTCACTTTCTCTGAGCCTCCAGCCACCTCTGTCTAGTATGTGCTGGAAGAGCTTCTGGCCCATTGAGCAGATGGTGCTGTTGGAACAAAACTGGCAGTGGGTATTTAGCCAGTATCCCACGGGGAAGCATTCGGAGCTGCTGGGTAAATAACTTTCCATGGGCCTAATTCAATTCTCCATCCCTTCTGTGGGGAGCAGCAAGAGCACAGCCTGAGCCTCACTGCTGCTCACCTGGGAGCCAAACCCACCAGCTGCCATCACCACCACCACAGGGGCTTCCACAGAGGTGGCCAGAGCCTCCTTTGGGGCATGTGGACCCCTCTGTCCGTAGCAAACTAGCCAGGGCTGCTGCCCAGGTACCGGCTGGACCTGGCTCGGCATTAGCTAGCCCAGCAGCAGCAATTGAAATTCCCCCATGATTCCTATCCCATCCTTTGGGGACAACAAGAGAACACATTCCCTCCTCAAGCTCAAAGGTCCATCCTTCCTCTGCCTGAGTCCTGGGGAAATCTAGTCTCAGCCCTCCATCACCTCTAAAAAGCCACACAGCCCCGTTACTGGGTGCCATGCCCAGGCTACACAGCAACGTTGCCTGGATCCTCCCCAAGAATGAGTTTACAGGTGGCACAAATATCTTTACGCACTTCACAGTAGATGTCCCTGGGACCCTGACATCTCTGAGATAACCTTGTCCCTGTGGCTCCATTTGCTACTCAGATACCCTGACTTTCCCATAGCACCCAGCAGACCCCAGCCCTGGCTGCTCGTGAACCCGTTGGCTTAGACAGGGGTGCAGCTATTCACCCCAACCCTGAGTCAAATCCACTTGTGCCCCTTCCCGTGCATTGCACCCGTTCTTCTCCAGGAAGGGTGTCCATGTTCCCCATCAGCTTGGAGAAGACCTCCACCTGGGAGCGAGGGCTGGGTGAGCCCAGGGAAGCAGCTCGGGGTGCAGCTGACCTTGCTCGGGGTTTCCTGGCTTCTTTAACTTGTGGTCCAACCTAAAGAATACTTAAATATCATCCTCTTGCTCCCCCCTCCCTTTCTTTTTGTCACTTGCAAATTTAGATTAACAAGGAGGTTTGAAAAAGTGCTACTGTATATGTTAATAAAGCCATTAGTGTCGGCCCGCCTGACATATAACCTGCAGAGCCTCCAATGTTTACTAATACGATTGTCAAAGCAGAAGAACATTACTTTTTAATGACATTTCATATCACTTCAGTTGAAGTAATATCCTGGGACATGATAATCAGAAAGCCATTTAGCCACAAAACTGCGTGCTGAATAGAGGCTAGTGCATGAAAGATGCTCATTTTGTCAGAATTAAAACATTTGTGTTTGCTTCATAAGTTGTAAGCGCACTTGTGGAGGAGAAACATGTTGGGAAAGATTTATTGGAAGCAGCTCGGTTCAGGTAAATGGGGCTTCAAAATGAAACGTTGGGAAAGGTTATTATTATATTCACTGTATCTTTTGCATGCAATACATCAATTGACAATTCATACGAATGATATGTTTAATAAACCAACAAGATTTTAGAACTTCCCTTTAAAGAAAACTTCTGAAGTGGTACAAGTGGCCATTACCAGCCCCGCTGAATTTATTGCTGCTTTCAGAGCAGGGGAATGGCTGCAAGACAGACTGAGATGGAGTTCAATTTTATAGAGCACCTCTCATGCTCTAGGTGATTCCTAAATGCTTTATAAAGCAATGAGTGTGGTGTGAAGATAGTGGTGGCACAGGGACTGCAGACAGCCCTGCTGCCCTTATTAATAGTTCCCTCCCTGGCTTGGCTGGCCAGGGCCATCTCAGAGCTTTGCACTGAGCTCAAGGGGCAGTGTATTGAGGAGTAGAAGATGCTCAGCCAGGGAAGAGGGAACTGGGGAACTCCCCAACACATCCCCCACAGCCTCTGAGCTGCACTAGGGTCCTTGAATAAAACAAAGAAATTATCCTGGGTCAGACAAAGATGTAGAAATTAATAATAAATTAATAATTTCTCCTTTTTTTCAAATAAAGAACCAAGGGTATCCCTCTTGTCAATCTGATCAGAACCACCTTTCTGATAGACACTAGCAATTGATTTAGTTAGAGTCTCCTGTAGGATGGTGGATAGAGCTGATTAAAGCTGTGCATGCACTATTAATAGGAGCAGGATGCCTTTCTGTCATTATTATTAATTATGCTGCTGTGATTACTATCTGTTCATCCATCCACCCATCCTCCCTTCTATAATCCCGGCACTGGCCCAGTACATATGAATACAAATTCTTACTCTCTTTTTGTTCTCAGTTTTCCAGAGGTAAAAAAATTAAAAAAAAATAATTAAAAAAGACCAAACCCCTTAATTTACAGGATTTCTTACTGGTATGTGTGAGAGTGTCTGTGTGTGAGAAAGTGAGTGAGTGGGTGGTGGGAGATGAGTGGGTGTGACGCATGTGGGAGCATACATTTGTGAAAAATGCACAAAGGGAAAGTTAAGTCAAAGAATGAGACTTTGCGTTTCATGTTGAACCCACTGCACTGCTGCACTGTCCTCCCTTCCTCAGGAGCAGTCCCATGGACAGGGTCTGACCCTCTGGAAACCCCTCTCCCACACTCACAAGCACGTCCTTACCTGGAAGCCAGGTTCTCCTGAACTCTCAGCCACTGGCCTCAAGATAGTCAGAAATTTTCCTTCACCAAATAATTAGACTGTGATAAGAGGAAATAAATGGGGTCTCAGAGCAGTGAGGGCTGCAATAAGAGATGAATTATTAGTCCAAGATGGAAATCTCTTTTGATAAATGACTGGCCCCAAGCAAGGAAGGATTCAGCAAAACACAACAACGTCCTTGTTGTGACACGAGGAAGGGGAAGGAACAACCTTATAAGGGGCAACAAAGTCTCTGTGCTACCACCTTGACCAATTGATTAATCAAGTGTATCCCACGACATCAATGTTTCCCTCTTTGCATTAGTTACAGCATCTAAATGCGGAGGACAGGGATGACGTGTTCAGTTCAGGACCTGTTTTGAAACTGTGGCTGAGGCTCCCCCAATGAATCCAGAAAGAGAGCAGAGCAACGCCTGCCGACACGTCCCAAGGAGCAGTGTTGAAAACCAGTTGATCCATACAGCACTTCAAAGCCAACACGAACCAGCACAGAGCCACAGTGGTCTGGGAACTAAAAAGAAAAGGAGAGAGAACTGGGTTTTGTCCTTTCTCCCCTTCTGCAAGGAGCCTGGCTCAGTGGGGTGGGACGATGCCTCATACTCCAAGTGAAAGAGCTGCCATTTATTAATACTGGCCCAATTCCTGGTAT
This sequence comes from Antrostomus carolinensis, assembly GCF_000700745.2. Lineage (NCBI taxonomy): Eukaryota > Metazoa > Chordata > Aves > Caprimulgiformes > Caprimulgidae > Antrostomus > Antrostomus carolinensis. The sequence continues at coordinate 56,913 of NW_010318484.1, read as the reverse complement.
TTTTAAAGCTGAGTTCACAAGGGGGAAAAATATCTATTGGCGTCACTGAAAATAAACCCAACAATGAGGCACTGGGCAAGGCATTGAAATCAGCAGGCTTTAACATCACAGCTTCTCCTGGACTTTGATGGTGGGATTCAGTACGTCAAACTCCAAGGGAGGTACAAGAAGGACCCCAAGACCTCTGTGGATTAGTATCCTACCATGAGCAATGACACTACTGGAGTTTCTAAGTCTCTATAGCCTGGAATGCAGCTACCCCTGGGGACTTGTAACTGGGGCCTCTGTTATCACTATTTTTAGTGGGAGATTTAAGTAGAAACAGTTAGCAGAAATGTGTGTGTATATATATATATATATATGTGTGCACTATGTATACATATATCTACGCTTTTAAAAAATCTGACAGAAAGGGCTTGAGCTGGAATTGCTAAACATATTTCTGTCTTTGTCCTCCCCCAAAAACCACTACCAAAACATACCTCTCCACCTAATGAGATTAGCAAGGTACCAAACTAGATCTTTATTAGTTAAAGCTGACCATAGTGCAAAACTTGGCCTGAATCATAAATGAGCTGACTGCCAGAATGAGGAGTGCAGCCAGCAAGCACGGTTATTCCAAATGGGTCCCTGCTGTTTGCCTTGGGGAATACACTTCCTTCTTTTTAACTCCCTGAAAACTGGAAGCCAAAGTTCGGCTCTCCTCATGCTCCCCAAAGCCAGCGGTACCACTGCTTCCCGCTCCTGCTGGCCTTCTGCAGGCTAAATTCCACTGGCCATGGTGATTTACAAGAATACAAGGCAGGAGAGAAACAAACTTATTTACTCTGGTGGCTCACAGTAGGATTTAGCACTGAGGACATTTTTCTATGGTAATTCCTGCCTTCTCTACTTGACTTGCAGCTTGAAGAGACAAAAATATCAAATATAAACAGTGGAGCCCTGGATGTTGATATCAGCAGTACTTATTTTTACAGCCATCTTCTGCCCTCAGACAAGTTAGTTTGGCTCCCAACATTTTTCTTTTGTAAAAATGGGGCCAGGGAGGAACAAGTGAAAAAGATAATTCCTATTATAAAATTACTGATGCTGGCCTACCCTTACATGCAGTGGTTGGTAGGAAATCTTTCACAAGATCAGCACATTCCTTTCCCAGGTCACACCCAGAACCTCCATTTAAAAGTCTCTGGAGGACTGGAGGACCAGCACATGCCTTGGGGGAAGGAACAGAGGCCAAAGCATGGCCATGTATGAGTGTTTCACTGCAAACAAGTTGCTTGCTTTGGAGTAGAAATGGGAAGCATACGCAGAACAGATCTGGTTTCCATCAGCCCGTTATTTATAGCATTGGTTTCACACCATGGATTATACACACTCATGCTTGTTCTTTCAGGCTTTCTCAGTGCTCTGCCGCGCTTCCTTTTCACCTGAGCAATGAATCTCTGTGTTTTACCCTGCCACCATCAGGCTGTTCATGTCTCATTTAGTTGTGCCTTCACTAAATATCCTCCACAGAGCTTGGCTGCTCTTGAAATTAGAGTTTCCAAGCAGAGCATCTCCAAAACATCTTCCTGAGCCTTGGGCTAAGGTGGTGAAGACAGATGGGTTTATCAACAATGCGCAAGTGAGAGATCTCCTGTAGCCTTCGATCCACAGCCCCTAAGGACTAACCTCCTCTCTACAGTTGGATCCATTGAAAACACCTTTGGCACAGAGAAAAATATGCTCTTGTGAAATTGCAAGTTACTCTGCTCAGCTACTGCACTCTAAGGTAGCATGGTGGCAAAGACTTGATAGGAAGTCCTACCTTGGCCAACTCACCAGAGCCTGCACCAAAGACCTCCCATGCTACCATTCCATATTAAACAGCAGAGCTCCAGTTGGGCCTGAAACAAGCTTCAGTCCAGCACAGTTCACAAGGAAATCTGCAGCCCATCCACTTGCTGATTACTCGTAGAGGGCAGAGTGAGAGTGGTAGGTCCCATCTGGTATGCCTGGAGTCATCCAACATTGCTCTAACTAGCGAGATTAAACAATGGCTGTTTGGACTCTGCTATCAATTGAATGAGATTTGTTGTCCATAATAAAACTCCTGGCACATGATCAGTCACTGTATATAAACCCAAATTACACTGAGTAAAGCCAGGATACTGACAAACAGCTCTAAAACATTAAAACTGAGGCCATCCCCAGTCAACACATTCTGAAGAGCCATGAGAAAACTGATGGTGTTCTTCAGGTTCCCATCAGGTAGACATGAGGGTGGAGAACATGGCTGATGGCTCTCCTTGAAAGTTCCCTGACAACATCTGCATCACAACACAAAGACTGGGGCAATTTCTAAGATACCCAGGACCAAACAACAGAAGATGACACAACGCTCTCTCCCTGACACCACAATAACCAGTACCAACAATCTAACCCCGTTAGATTTTACTGGCAAAGCAGGGCATGGGTCTACATCACAAGCATGGCATCTTTTCCCAAACCCGCAGAAGTAAAATTGACAGTAGACTAGTCTCCTTTGGAGATGTGAGCTTGCCAAGCTGCCTTCCAGTAGGACCTTGCAGCCATACTAGGGGTTCCACAGCTGCTGCAGTGGGCAGCAGAACGGACACACTATGCCAGAGTCACCTTCTGGGCTGTTGCAGCTTAGTGAGTGTTGACTTAGTTACCAGAAAACCACATAAGCACTTGGACTAAGTAAGATTTACTCAGGAGATTAGGTGATAGGTTTGGTCTACTACTAAACCTGTAAGTGGTTCCAAAGTTAGGGGAGATGGACCTTACAGCATTCTTCTGGAATTTGAGGGACTGATTCAGGTGCCTAAATGCAGATACCTGCATCTAGTACCACTGCAGATGTGGCAGATCTGCCAGTTCCACACAGATGTCTCACACAGCATGATGTGCTTATCGGGCAGCTGAATGGCACCTGAATAGGAATTGAGGAGGCAACTGCAAGTACAGTTTGAGGGCCATAGGGACGAGGGGAGCTGCTCACACTGAGACACTTAAGGTGCTTAATAATTTAGCTTATCAAAAAGAAGAGGAAGAAGTCCCTTATTACCAATAAAGAGCACTTACTAAAGATGAGATCCCATATAGCAGAACTCACTTTAATCTAACAGACAAAGCCGTATCAACATCCAATGGCTGGAAGCCAAAATTAGACAAATTCCAACTGCAAAGAAGGTGCCAGTTTGTAATTGAAAGAGTAATGAGCCATTGGAATTACCCACCCTGGGCTGTGATGGATTCTCCACCATCTGATGGATGCTGTTCTAAAAAGCACCACATTGCAGGCACATATTTCTGTGTTTGGGAATTATTGATAAAGGCTTTCCAGCTTGCATGAGTTGTTTGTGCTCTAAAAAACAAACAAAAGAAATATTATACTGCTCAGTTCAAGATGGAGAAGGAAGGTACAGTGTGGGACAGTACTAGGAACAGGACTTGGGTGACTTAAATACTGTCATTGCCCAGCCACTCTTCCACTGTCCAGAGCACCTCACAGCCCCAAAGGAGTCTGCATTTTCCTGGCAGCACCCTCAGCAAGGTGACACCAGGCTCAGCAAGTAAACTCAAGAGTCACAAGGTCAGGTCCAGATGAGAGACAGGGAATGGACCACATTAACCAAGCACTCCTACTGGGAACACCCCCACCAGCACCTCCAAAGCTGCTCCTTATAAGAAGTCTGAGAAGAACAGGACATCCAGGTGTTGCATGGTTTTGCTGAGCTTTCTGCATGTCCAGTGACAGCCCTCCCCAGCACCAGATTGCCAGGACTCAGCTCTCTCCATGCCTTTGTCCAACACAACTGTGCTCACAGAGCTCTCAAGCATGCACTCATGTATCATGGGTGGGTGCTCTGCAAATGATCTGCTCTCTTTCCTTCTCTTTCCAAGGAGTATCCCCATCTCTTGCATACAATATAGGACAAAGTACATGTGAGAGGTGTATTTTCATCATGTTTTCTGCAGGCAGGAAAAAGAGAAAACCACAGGGGAAACAGTCATCTGCCAAGACACCTCCACGCTAAACCCCTCATATGGGAACGCCTGCTGCCAGTCATCATGGAAGAGCAACAAACACCCAGGCTCAGATACCTCCTTCATTGAGAAAGTCTATTTTGATG
>NW_010318484.1:3120-52746 GCF_000700745.2 Antrostomus carolinensis | reverse complement strand
GAATGGCAGACAGAGGTAAGAGCGCTGGAAGGCTAGACTGGCTCACTGCTGGGCCCTGGGAAAGAGGTAAACTCCAGAACTGGGTGAATAAATGATTTCTTTGCTTCTCTGGTAAATAATTTCAGGTTGCCCTCACAAAAAAAAAAAAAAAGACACAAAAATCAATTCACCCCACTTGAAATAAAAACAAGTTTTAAAGATGCTTAGATACCGAATAAAGTACTTCACCAACTTTGCCTAGTTTCATCTGGGGGCTGTGAAAAAAGGCTTTTGAGAAATTAAATGTAGATAAATTTCTAAGACACCTGTTTTGAAATAACCAAGAGAAGTATGCCAGCTTGGAAACGACAAAATAAAACCTTTGGAGTTAGAACCATTACAGATAGTCTTTCTTGGCTGAAAAAAATGTAATAAATTTGTGGACAGTTTTTATAAAACCCCTGCAAATGCATTGGTAAGATTTCACTTAGACCATATCCAGGAAGGACTCTGCAACACACAGGCTTGGAACAGCCCAAACAGAGAAACTCTGTTCCTCCTCCTTTCCCCAGTCTTTGCCTGCAAACACATCGCTACAGTTAAGACACAAAACACCATTCATTATAGTCAGAATCCAGGAGCACAAAGTTAGCTCTTACACTGAGACTGGGATCAAAATGTAACAAAAATCTTAAAAAGCAAGGCTGAAATATTGAGCCCTCTGAAAGTTCAAACAGAAAGAAATGTTACTGTTTCTCAGGCAAATGTGAAAATATTATAAAAGTATCTTTAGCTTTATTCATTGGAGTTTATTCATTCACATCCAGTGAAAGTGCTCCAGATTTACACATGGCAGGATGGCTTGGGACAAAATTCAGCTCGTAGTGACAATATTTTGGGTTCACCCCACCACTGTGGACCCAACTGCCTGGGCTCACAGTAGCCAGCACTGCTCAACATTCTGCCTCATGTGATGGGCAGCAAGTCTTTGGTTCAAGAGCTGTGTTACCTGAGGTTTATATGGGGCTCCTGAACATCTACAGGGCTCCTAGAAGTGTTCCGTGATCTCAGTATAAGTTATCAGGAATAGCCACGGCTCCAAGTCAGCAGCTTTTTAATGACTCAGAAGCTACTGGAAATGTCCAGACCTTCACTGAGAAATTGCGTAGCTAAGAATCACCCAAGTTGTTGTGGACATGACAGAGATTGCTATTACAATAATACCATTTTTTAGGTGGGAGCCTAACCACAGAGAGACTGAAACAACCCATGCAAAGGCACACAGGATGTCAGTACATCCTGAGAAAGAGAAAAATTTAAACCAGATTTGGCCGAGGCCAGCCCAATTACTTGCCCTTCCTTGTAGCAGTCAACAGAAAATTTCAGCAGGCGACAGAGGGGAAAAAAAATTGGCTGGATGAGCCTTAGAAGTGCAACAGAAGCTGAACTTTAGGAAGAACGTCCCACCTGCAAGCTTGGTTGAACAGACTCCTGAAGGAACCATCTCACTTAGGGCATTTTCCTTGAACTGAGTGAAACCCCACAAAGCACACCCTTTGCAACCCTTTGCACGGTGTGGCAGATTTGCTACATCAGTTCATGGGCTGAGCAGGTATTTTCCACATCTCACTATGACGCTTTGGTGTTTCTGTAGCACAAATGCATCACCCTCAGACAAATTATCTGAGCCTATGCTGCAGCCTTTAGCTTTTTCAGCCCTATAGGCCTGGTCCAGCTAAAAAAGTTGTGTCCTCATTAGCAGAAGAACTGCCACGGGACCTTTTGTGCTTTTTTTTTTATGCCACTCTGCAAAAAGTTGGTTTCATGAGTACTTGCAAGAAGTCAGAGCCCCTGGATCTTTTCTGGTAAGACTTAGTTTGGATTCTCTGCTAAGAAGAGCAAGGAGACCACTAAGAACTGCCTCCTGAACTGAAACAATCTGAGATTCAGACAGGGAAAAAAAAATAATAATCTGGAGGTAATGGTCACTGGTCTCTGCATCCTTCCTGTTCCAAACTTCCAGGCTCACTGCTTTCCAAAATGACTGCCCAGGTCTGGATGAGCTCAGGGACCCCAGGAGGCTGAAATCACACAGCTAGAGATAACCCTTCCCTCTGAGCAATGAGTATGACACTGTCTGAACCACAGGAAAAGTTGGACGGATGAGAAATCCTTCCCTCACAACAGGAAATACAGCAGTCAGGATACTGAGAGGGTGGTCTGCCTGTTAATTCAGGAGACAGAATTCAAAGTGAAAGCTCCATGTGGAGCAAATTATCAGAAACTAATTCTAATCCATCCCACGCTGGCACAGAGGCATGTCAGCCCTGCTTAAAATTGTACCTCTCTTCAGATCTAGGCTGCCCCTTGTCCTACGTGGAGAGAAAAACGGACGGGGAGAGGCTGCATTGCAATCTGCATGCAGATGGTCCGTATTATTGAACTTCTGTGGAGCATCAGCCACTTGCCCCTGTGCCCCATGATAAATCACAGTCTCCTCCAATGTTCCAGGGGAAGAGCAATGCTTTCCCAGACTCTGATTGGGTTGAAAGTCTGACTAGTTAAGGAGATGTAAATACTGAGCCACTATCAGCCTGTAATTGTCATCATCATCCTGTTTAGGAAACTACTCACATCTTTGAGCAGTTACTCCGTGTCTCCTCCACCCCAGGAGAAGGTCTGGAGCCCATTTCCGGCAGCCGGCAGAGAGCTGCTTTTCTTTAGTTGACACAAACAGTTTGTCAGCTTGTGCATCCTTGGTTTCTGCTTGGTTTAAAGTTGCTGCAGAGTCCTTGGGAGCAGCTTAACAGCTGGAAACAGAGAACTCGCAGCTCTCACCACAAAGGTGCCCATTCAGCAGCTGCTGGTCCCCCAGGTCCTGCCCAACAAGAGCATCCTCTGTGTGGTGGCCTTTGGGCCAGCGTCCTTGGTCCCTGCCTGAGAGGGGGGAAGTGACACTTCCAGTGGCTCTCGTGGAAGGCAGAGCCAAAACATGCGCATTCACTTTCTTCTGCAGACAGAAAACTGCAGAAACATGCTGCTGGGCCAAAATAAATATATTTGGCATCTTTCCTGCGTCTGCGCCGGCACGTTCGTGGCGCTGAAACTGAAAACAGGCCTGAACCTTATTTACACTAAAGTCTCTTTCCATCACTTTGGCAGTAGGAAGGGGCTTAGTCTTGGTACATATTATATTTTGTTTTCAACATGTGTAAATGAGGATCAAGCTTTTACGTTGCCTAAAATAGATGTAAATGACCCTTTGTGCTGTCAGAACGGTGTGGAGAGGCTTTCCTGTAATAAAAAAATATCAGCCCCATTGTGCTTTCATATCATGCTCCATTCATTTAGTTCTAGTTTCCCAAACTTGGGCAATTCCCCTTGACCTTGGCAATCTGTGCTGAGATTTTATGCAGCTGGGACTAAAACCAGGGGCAGAAGAAGGTGTGTGAGCTCAGACAGAAACACATCAGAACTTTCAGTCTAAACTGGACTTGAAGACCCACCTGGAAGACTCCCCATCCCCAGTGGGCTCTAGGCCATCTGCAATAGATTTATTCTTTTATTAGTTGTTTTGGAAACTTTGTTAAAAAACTTTGTGTATTCCAGTTCTCTTTGCAAACCACGAAAAGGAGAAAAAGAGAAGCAGAGGGAGAGAATAACAAGACATGCTGGGCTGCCATCAGCGTTTTGATGTCTCGCAGATGGATCTGCCACACCTCCTGCTCAGGCCCTGGGGAAGCCACCACCACGTTTCCCTGCCCAAGCCACTGGCTTTGCTCAGTTGCCAGTTTGCTCTGTGCACATTGAAGGAGACAAGAAAGGAACTGGCCTTCCTTGGATCTCTTACTAAAAAAATGCATTAATTTTCCTTGAAGTGATAGTCTCTGAGCATGGACCGCACAGGCAGATAACAACTGGCTGCACAAGCTACCCAGGTTTCTGGTGGTTACGGTTGGTGATGTGATCCCCACCCCTTCCATCTGACTAATGTAGAGGAGACTCATTAACCAGCAAGAGCTGACCAAGGAGCGGGCTCAGTCCAGACACCCTGGCAGCCCAGGGGAAGGTCTCCCTGGCTAAGGCAGCCCATGCCTTAGGCTCAGTCCGGGAGAAAGCATCTCCAGGTACCTCAGACGCAGAGAGCCCTGCATTTCCACCTTCTTGTCACTCTGTATGGCAAATAAATTACTGGAGCCCTTAAAAGAAGGTGATATATTCCCACATTGGTGTCTTTTGCTATTGTGTAAGTTCTAGAGCCAAGAACAGGCTGGCTGTTACCCTGATTAATTACTGCTGGTGCTCCTCGCTGTCCAAACTGCCTTCTTGTCTTTCAGCTCCTACTTGTGGGGTGGACGACTGAAAGAGAAGGGCTTTCATTACACCTTCTGGACTATTAAACACAGATCCCATCCACACTACTGCAGCCCTAACCTCTCTCACTCCACCAAATAATCTCTGCTCATAAACTGCACCGTTCCTTTGGAGCCACCATCACATGCAGAGACATCCTGACAGGTCATCAATACCATTCATCCCTAAGAGCTGGAGCAAGTGATACTCAACCCAACTGCAAAATAAGTTACTGGAATATGCTGAAGCTGTGTTAGCCCATCCCATCCCCAGAGCCACTCTGCGGGCACTGCCTGGCCCAGCACAGCAGCAAAGCTGCAGGATAACCCAACTGAAAGGCAGAACATATACAAGAACTATCATTTTCTTTTCCTTTCAGAAGAATGCACAAGGGATTGTCAACACTTTCCTTACCTCCCCTCCTCTTTTCCTCCGTAAAATAACCATCTCTCCAGCTTCGCCAGCTGAATGCTACTTCACGGCTTTTCTTCAGGAGCAGTTGCAATTGGAAACACCCAGAAAAATCTTATCCAAGAGTTTATAAGGAACAGCTCAGAGGCACCCTGAAAACTGCAGCATGCTACCTAGAGTGCTGCAGATTATTACTTTTTTAATCTTGGTTCTGGGTAAGGTTTTAATTGGGCATTGTATTTCAAAGCCAGGGAGTAGGATCTATGCAAAGCACTGGATAGTTTCTGCATTAATTGACCATCAAATCCTTCCCCTTTGCATCTGCATTCTATTATTAGAGAATGTAAAGCCGTTTATAGGGCTTTTAACCTCTTCAGGCAAACACTCTGTGGAAGTTATGCTGCTGCAGGGACCGTATTAGCTTTATAGACTTCATTTCTAATCCAAGTAGAGGGGAAAAATAGAGAAGAGACAGAGCAAATGAATTATTTTTGATGGTATAAATTCAGCTGGTGTAAATCAGCACAACTCCATTAACTTTGGTAGAGTTATGTTGATTTATGCCAGCAAAAGATCAGACATCTGATTTGCAATGAGGTCCTCATTCCCAGAAGACCAAAACGGTACCAGACAAATCTTCACAGACCATTTATCAGCCTTCTCAAGTACATTCTTCCTGCTGCATGGAAAAGCCCTGCTCAGATGCCAGGGAGCCATCTGGCAAACTGGGTACCATGGCATGCATGCACACTGGGCACTCAGTCACTTGTAGGAAAATCACCTTCCAGCAAGTCACTTTGATGACCTCTGTGACCACCAGTCTGTCCCCAGGGCTCCCATGATGATGGGTGGCAGAGAAAGGCAGAACCAGGCTGTAGACTGGCAGCCTAAATTGAGTCTTGCAGTCTCTAACTAAAGCTGCTGAGCTCTACATTCTTCAGGGTCTCATGGTTGGACTCCTCAGAAAGCAAGCACCATTCCCAGGTCGAGAGAACTAAGATGGAGGCAACCCAAACTGTCATGGGTTCCTCTGTGCAAGGGAGATATGGAGGCCACGTGTTATCACTAATGCAGGAAAACAAGCACCAAGAAGTATTGAGGTGGCTTGGGCTGACAGCCTCTCCCATGCATAGGGCACTAGTTCCAAGCAGCACCAGACCAAGCCTGTGTGACCTGCAGCAACTCACCCTGATGGCCTAACCATGCTGGGTAACCACAGCTTCCAGTTAAAATAACATGAATGCTCAACACTCACCATTTCCACTCAACCTAAGATCAAAAAGATGACCAAACTCTGACACTAAAGGTCCAACGAGCTCATTATCCCGTCTCCAACCCAAAGAAGAGCAGATGTCCTGAGAAAAAAAACCCAAAACATCAGCATAGCACATATATGGTGGAAGTTATGAGCTCAGACAGAAACACATCAGAACTTTCAGTCTAAACTGGACTTGAAGAAGAAACTTCCCTTTCCAAAGAGATGCATTCCCCTAACAGAGAAGCTTGAAAGCTGCAGACCTTGAAAACTGTTGCAAGAAGAGCAGGAGGCGAGCCCTGGTCCCACTCTAACCATGGCAGGAGAGAAAACAGGTACTTCTGTGCTGCCTCTTTCAGAAGTCACCCGAAGGGACAAGATTAAATCTGTCCTTACAAAGCCAGACAAGACAAGCAATTTTTGACCTCCTAGCTCTGTGCAGCAGGATGAGAAAGAAAACTCACCACCTCACTTGCCTTCTTTGCCTGTTTTTTTCACACAACTCTTCCAGCACCCCACAGCAGGTGGGATTCTCATTTTGCAAAACCCTACTCTATTTTTGTTTCATAGTAACCCCAAATGTCACTAGACAGAGCCCAGGACAGTGATTATGAGCATGCAAACAACAGCGTAAGGGCCAGTATAATTATCTTGTTCCTAAGCACTCGACAACGCTTCCAAGTATCTTGTACTTAGTTACTTGGTAAGGTCCTGAACGTCTGGCTCTCAGGTACTATAGTTTTATTGCTACAGAATGAGCCAGAAACCATTCAAAAGCTTTAAAAGGTCTTTTTAAATAGTCAGAATGAATTTAGAGTGTTGGCGGCCTGGCAAATGCAGCAGGCATTTCAAGTGGAAAGGAACAGTGCTTTATTGCATCTGCTGCTGGCATTTAGGGCACCCTGATCGCTAACAATTCCTCAGCTCTAACGCTCAGCATCCTGCAGGCTGCTGGCTGGGCAAAGCCAAGGGGAGCAACAGACTGAGAAGAAAGGGTCTAGGTGAAAGCAAAGCCTGGGTTTAGAGTTAGTTGAAAATTTGAATTACAATTCATCAGAAAATGATCATTTTTCAAAACCTTAAAGTGTCACAGAAATGTCTTGGTTTCAATCACCTGCTAGTGAAACATCAGCTGGGTCCCACCAGCAAACCTCTCCTAGCTCTGCCTTCCCGTAACGTGTTCCACCTGCTTCTCTGTGTGCCACCTCACCTCAGGTGTCCAGGTCTGGCACCCTAGACCTTCTAGAAAACAGGGCTTCTGACAAACTGCTCTGGAGTTGACTTCTGAATAGTGCTGGTGTCCTTGACCAACACTGCCAAGGAGATGAGGCCTTAATCAAGTGCAACCCTCCTTCCACTGAAGTTCATGGCCATTGACCCCCCTCCCATCTCAGCCACTTCTGGACACCATCATTAACCCAGATGGTGGCAGGCCACTTAGCCTCAGGCAGCATGGAAGAAGGGAGGAACAGTGGGTGCCTTTTTGATGGTGTGGAAAGCCCAGAATAATTTGCTGTTTCTTGTGACTGGGACAGATTAGAGGGACACAGACGCAAGAGGTTCCTAAGGCCAGTTTACATCTGGGCTTAAAAAGCCACTGGACAAGCAGCTGGAACAGCCATTGCATGTTTGGAGAGATGAACGAGGATTCATACAGCTCTGGGGGATACAGGACAGGACTTTTCCAAATTCTCCTCCTCCACCTTGGCTAAGAACGAAGCCCATGGCAGCCCTTGCCATTCCCATGCTCCCACTCCCCTGCCCAGCATCCACCAGTGTTCCTCCATCCACACCTGCAGGGTCACCTGTCCCAAGCCCAAAACAGCTCTCTGCCTTCTCATGTGTAATACCCAGCCTTGTCAATCTGGGCTCCAAGATCCTTCTGCGTGATGGAAGCACAGCAAAGTGCAATTATGTGGGGAATCCTCCACTACTTTATGCTCCACTTGAACCCTTTCTCTATGAGCAGATGTGAGGCAGGGGCTGACCTACACCCTGCTTTGCAGGAGCTGGTTCCAATCTCCTGTCTCAGGCTAAATATTTCCTGACTTGGTCAGTTACTGGTGCTCTGGGGCCTTTATCTACCCAGTCTGGGCACAAGAAGGCCCATCAAAATTGTCTGTCTTCTCCATTGGACAGGAAAGGCCAACTCCCCTAGTCCTTTCTTGACATAACTTACAGGAAATGCAAGTTTCCTCGGGACACTGAAGGCAGGCAATTAGCAAAGAAGATAATTAGGAAAACATTCTAGAAAGGCTGAATAGAACAATTTAAAGGTATTATTATTAATGGTGGCAATTACAGTACTAGAAATCTCGGTGGTTTTTCATACAGGACTGAAAAGGGAAAAGGAACAAAACCAAACAACCTCTACGAGAATGCAAGACAAGCAGTAATGAGCTGTGGAAACCAGACAAGATCAGTCTCCAAACAACCAAGCCAAATCCTCTGCTTGACTAAACCAGCGCAGGTCCCCTAGAGTTCAGGGGCTGGGGGAGAACCAAGGGTACCTCCCTCTGACCAGGAGAGAGGATATTAAAGCTGAGCTTTCCAAAGTCCTTTCGGGAAGTCAGCTCAAAGTCACTGCAATTAAATGAGCCAAGGAATTCCCCCGAGGCTGTGCAAGAATCTCTGCTGCTCCATTCTGCTGAGCTGCTCTTCCAAGAGTCACCAAAACAAGTGTCACTCACTGTGGTGGTTTGGGTGGATTCACCTTGCAGCTTGCAGCCAAACACAGCGTGCTCTCTCACCCTCCGCCTCCCTTGCCCAGGGAGTAGGGGAGAGAATTGGAAAGAAAAGGGCAAGGAAACTCACGGGTTGAGATAAAAACTATTTACTAATTAAAATAAAATGATAATGATAACAACAGTGATAACATAAATGAGTGATGCCCAGTGCAGTTGCTCACCTCCTGCCGACCAATGCCCAGCCTGTGCCAGCCAGTGATCCCGGAGCAAAGACAATCCCCAAACTGAAACCCTAGAAGAGTGAGAGCCCGAGTGATCCCTGAGAGAATGCCCCTGTCTTCTGGTCAGCCCTACTTAATGTACTGGCATGATGTGATAGGATCTGGAATATTTTATTGGCAGAGCCAAATGCCAGTTCTGGGCTTTGCTATTCACTGCGCTTCTCCCTCCCAGTCCTGATGCAGCTGTGAACCAGCCAAACACGATGGCCTTGAGCTCCAGCAGCAACTAATAACACCAGTGCTGTTATCAACATTCCTCTCATAACAAGTCTTGCACTGAAACCAAAACACAGCTATTCTAATTACTAAGAAGAAAACTCTCCCAGCAAAACCAGGACACCCACATATCACACCCCAACGTGCGTTTGCATTTTCCTACAAGCCATCAGGCCGTCAGCTCAGGATGTCTCCTGGGGATCATGCAAAGGCCATCAAGCTGACCAGTCATTAATTCTCAGGAAGCACCCACTGCCTCATTGGTAATTACTTAAATAAACTTCCCTTTCATGGTGTCTGAGCCAAGGCCTTTCTTTCTGACACGTCCCAGTAAAGTTTTATTTAAGGTAAGATAACATGAGGGTTATGCACACGAGCTGGGCTGCACCTGACTAAACACTGGGCCCATCAGTGATGGCCGGATTGCTAGAACAGGATTTCACCACCTCGCTCTCCTCTCCTCCGTGGCACAGCCCCTTCCAGCTCGCAGCAAAACAGCCCGTGTATGATCTCCCCTTCTATATGTGGCGTATATCCTTCATGCAAAGCTGTCTCATAAATCACTGCATCCCAGGTGCACCGCGGGGTAATTTGCAGGGAAAATACTGTTCCAACCAAAGGACCCTGCATACCACAGTGGTCTTTATGAGGGGTAATATCCAGGATAGGGGTGACTTGGAAACCTGCCAGCCTCCAAAAATGACTCATCCTGCTTGACCTTAAATCCTAGATCCTGACTATTGCAGTTGGAGCTGCCCTCGCAGGCAGGAAGCATCAGTCACAGCCCTGTTCGTATCCCCTCCCTGCCCATGGCTACAGAGCCCTGGGGCATGGGAGAACTCCCAGCTTGAGAACCTGGAGTTTGGGTTATGAACTAACCCAAAGTAACCAAAAGAATGGTCTTCAGAAACATCAACCTTAGCATTTTGGTTTCTGCAACTTCACTAAAAGCTGAAGCCTCTGTTTCTCCCACCTATGTGGTTTTGAGAAAGATCTTATCTGTCTCAGTGATTTATTTACACCTGTATCAGCTAAGATCCTGGTCCCAAAGCTCCAAGAATTTCTTAAATTTTAAGACTATCAAGTGATGATTTTCTCTCTGATACAGAATTCTACCCAGATATCTCCGTTTGCTGCAGCTAATCCAACAATAACCCAAACATCTCTAGTTCTCACAGGCTTCCACAGTATTTAGTGCCCTCCCAAACAACTCATTCTTATTTACAGATGTCAGGAATATGCTTTGCTAACCAGACCTTCAACCCATTTTCATGTAGACCCGTGAGATACTGTACAGTTGCTTGCAAGCCTAGGACTCATTTTTCAGAGAGGGCAGCATTAAGTTACCAAAGTAAAAATCCATTTAAGTCAGAAGTTTAATAGTTTTGCTGTGGCAAGAGAAAATCTCAGGATATCAAAGAGTCAAGGGAGGAATATTGTACTCAGCTGAGAAAATGGACAAGCAGTCAGGCACAAAAGCCTTCCTACAGCTCTGACAAAGAAACAATAAACTCAAGCTCCCGTAGAGCTTAGCTGAAACCAAAAGGATAGAAAAATGAGACAAAATACGGAATTAAGATACTTCCTCTCTATTGATATTAACTACAGTAATGGGGTGACATAGGATGGCCTAAGAAATCTTAATGTTTGTAAGAAAAAATAAACTAGAAAGACACACAGATTGTGGATTTTCAATAACAACCTAGAAATGGACATTTCAGACCATTTAGACCACATCACAGGTATTCAAGACTTTTCTCATATTCACCACAGCCAGTACTAGCTGTCAGGCAACAGCAGCAGACATCAGGAGCCCAGAGCCGGGTTTGGTGGGTCTCCAGCCCCTCAGCGCTGGAGCTTAGCACTGCCCACAGGTATTTATAACCCTGAGGACAGAGAAGTGGTTGAACAGGATCCATCAGGAGCAGGGACACAAACAGCACAGGACTGCTTACACACAAGCAACTACCAGCTGCTTTACTCAAGCAACTCTCCTGCAGACAGCTGAAGGATGGTGTCACATCTCCCAAGCAGCTTGTGGTTGGCATGTGTCACCAGACAGGAGGATTTCTGTTCCTCAGGGTGCTCATTATTGGACCCCTCAACACCATGGGCTAGTTGATGTTCACCAGACACTACTGTCAGTGCTAGCATTCCCCAGACAGGTCCTGGTACACTCCTAGCTTCCCTGTTAGGTTCAGACACACAAATGTCTAGCCCAGAGGTAGTCCAGGAGGGAACAGACTTGTCCAAACACACGCTGGGGTGGGGAGTCCCTGCCATTCACCAAAATACTTTGACCTCTGCCCTCCTGGAATGAAACCAGTCCCTCAAAACTACCAGTGTAAGGAACAGAAAATTGCAAATGACTTGAAGTAGGGTGCAAAACTCCAAGCTCAATGATCACAAGCTGTGGCTGCTAATCTTCTTGTCATGGGAGCAGACTCACCCAGCAGAAGGGAATTCCTGCCTTTGACTGGACTAATTAAAGGCATCGAACTCTGCACCCATTATGGCTTGATGTGCCCTAATGCAATGTGACGTTTGACGCTCACGAGGAACGCAGACGCACACATACGGTTCTCATTGCTTAGAGGGGTTTCACATCCGTGGTGTGTACAGTGGGGGATAATTATACATCCCACTTCAGAGCCACTATTGGCTCTGGGTGGCTAGATACTCTGCAGAAGGTCCTATTTAGGGGAGAGGAGTGTGGTCCAACCCAACACTGAAAGGTCATTTATGAAGGTGGGGATGGGACTGGGATTCAAAGCTTTCCTCAAGTGAAATTAAACTGGTGGAACAACCAGTTGCTGTGCCTTGGGTCTGCAGAGTATTTCCACGCATGATGGTACACAAGATTGTAAAGATGTCAAATTAGAGAAGATTTAAGATGCAAGATGAACCAATGGGGTATTTGGATAGCGTGACATGAATGATGTGAATCATGGATAGTGCTTGTGTTCCTCACCTCCTGTCCAGGACTGGCCTCTTGAAGTCCAGGGATGCATTGCTGCACCTGACCATACTCAGCAGAATCCTGACCCAGCCGTGGAAAGAAGACTTGCTTTAGACACTGATCAGAAGGAGACAAACCTCCTTAGCTTTCCAAGTCAAAAGCCCCCTCCTCTGGAGAGCACCGCAGCGCAGTGTGGCCAGCGAGGCCAGAGTCCTCCTTTGCAGCCCCCTCCCCAGCCCAGCCGAGCACTCACCCCGCAGTGATGCTGCAGCGCTGGAAGTGGCACCAGAGGGCAGTTGGTGGCAGACAAGTTGGGATGTTGGTGCCATGGGAGACCTGGGTTGAGACGTAGGCCCTGAAAAACAATAAAGCTTTCTCAGCACAACAAATCAACTTTCCTCTTCAATATTTTTTTTTTCTGTAAAACATTAGAGTTCCATACTACTATTACCTGCAGTGTCAACTAAAAGTGTTGGTCTGCTAGGTCGTACGGCAGCAGGCGATGTGTTTACATCCAAAGGTCCCAAGTTCATTTCCAGTTAATGATCCATAAGAAGGACTGCAGCATTTCTTCTAGGAAGATTGCTTGGAAGCAACTGATAGACTGTTTAGGCTAGGCTAGAAACAAAGCACTGAAATATTGTCATGAGTTATAAATCATGCAAAGTCAGTGATGCTCTAGAAGGAACAGTAACATTTGGTGCATACCATTACTAATAGCTGGTCAGTAAAAGCTCCTTCAGAATAAAAAAACAAAACAAAACAAAACAAAACGAAACAGAGGAAACATAGACGGTGCTTTCAATGTGACTGAAATGCAGAACATGTTCAAATTCATATTTAATAAAGCAATTATTGTTTATTATTGAAGTACCAATTGATTATTAAAAACACATTTATTGAGGCTGGACCACAAGGTAACAGATATGTACCTCTGGCATAGTTATGAAACCTCAGTAAATAGCGATTATTAGAAACAGATTTATTGAGGCCTAACGATACCATGAGTTGTGTATCAGTTACAGAGCTCTTAAAACCCGATCAGTATGTTTTTAAGACATTTTTACTGAGGGTTCATAGCTCAGCAGCAGGGCTACGTGTCTTCATGGTTGTTAAGCCATGTGGAATATCATCTTAATGCTCATTTAATACTTAATTAAGAAACTTTTTGCAGGGAAAAGACTACAACAAGCAATAAGAACCAGGAAAAACACCATCATTTTCCTGCTGCCAGAAACACAGATCAGAGCCGCTATTTAACCTGTTGTTGAGTCTTTTCATTAATCTTTAAACACTTCTTTTGGTGGAGCGTGTGGACCATGGGTGATCTGGAGTTGTGTCCATCCCAGTGCCCAATGCCACAAGCGGAACACATCCTCCTGCCCTCAGCCACACAGCTCAAACCTCAGCTAGGCTTTGACCAACTTGCACTCAACAAGCCCTCATGTTTCCTCAGGGCCTTCGCTGAGTCTCTCTGTGTCAGCACTGTTGTTGTAAATTGACTGTAATCAAAACTGCTGTGACACTAAAATTAGACAGAGAACAAAAACTGCCCGGGAGGAGAGAGCTGAGCAGCACGGGAGCACGGTGAGACCAGCGCTGGCCTCAGACCATGAGCACACCAGGCAGAGGGTACCCCAGATGCGCAGTTCTTGCTTATTGACAGAGAACAAGTCCCCTCTCATCACTCCCTTCATAAATGCTCCAACACTTGCCTGGTAAAGCCACCCTTCCTCCCGTCCTTCCCTGACAGCCCCCACAGCACCTGCTTTTGATGCCAGATCTGATCGCTCCATCCCACACCCATGGGGTACCAGACTCCAGCACAGCCCCTGGAGACTCCCCAGCACCTGCCAAGCCTTTCCCATGTCTCAGGATGAATCCAGGAGCCCATCTCCCCAGAGGCACAGCTAGCAGAACAAAGAGGCAGTATGGAAACTACAGCCGGAGTGAAGGCAGCCCAGATCACGCAGAACGGCTGGGGCAAGGCCCAGGGGAGAGGAGAGTTCTGCTCCTTTTCTTTCGCCATGTCTTAAGACCTTCCAGCCTCCCCACCAGAGGAGGAGGGGAGAAAGGAGCCCAGATTACTGAAGAACTCCCCTAGCTCCATCCTCCTCGGTTCAAATTTATATATTCCACTACAGGTGACATCATGATTGCTGGAGTCTGACAGGTGATGCTGTAAAATGCATGAAACCATAAAAATTTCAACAGCAGCAAGCTCCATTGCCACTACATCTGACAGCACTTAGCTGCCCAGCTAACACAAATATTATAAAAGCACTCGGGAAAGAAATCCAACCTGCCTGACCTCAGTTTTGGACTAATAAACAGTACAGCATGACCAGATTTCACCTGCATATAATAAACAGACAGTTTTGAAAGAAACCAAAGCAGGGTGTTGGTAGGTGTAAAGAACTAAGGAAAGAGATGAGTTAAAAGTGGGCAAAGTCATTGCTGGGCGCGGAGGGCTCAGCTCCCAGCCCGCTCTGCTTTCTGCTACTCCATCTCCCTACCAGGAGCTCTGTCTGAGGAACTGCAGAACTAGAGCTGCAAAAAGATGCTCACAGTGGTGTTACACAGCCAGACCAGGGGTGGGTAATTGCTTAAACCATCTCAGAGCAACTGATGTTCATGTTTGCCCTCTCCACAGGGAAAAAGTGAATAATCTTGTCTCTGAAGGTTGGACAGTAAGTGAATCCAAGAAAATTACTGCCCTTTCTTTCATCACCCTCAGCACTAAATTTTAAAAGGCCAAGGATCTGTTTTTTATTTCTTTCTGCTGTGAAGTCCCTCTGGTCTCCCTGGAGGAGGAGAGCACCTTACCTCAGCTCTGTGGAAAGCTCTCTCTGAAGAAGGTGAAGGAAGATGCCCACGTGGGCAACAGCCTCCCAAAGCCAGTGAGGTGAGTCAGGCAGACGTGGGCTGATGGCTCCAACCAGGACAGGGATTTTCAAACCAAACATGCTGAAATGGATCTTCAGCTTCTCCAGGGAGAATTGGTATCTGTGGGCTATTTTGGGATTAGTCAGATAGATGGATGGGCAGAAGAAGCTTGTCACTTTCCAAGTGGCCACCCCAAAAGCTTTCCAAGCAGAGGTGGGGACACCCTTGGGAACCAACACTGTCTGTTCTTAGTCACCTTTCAGAGACCCTCCGGATAACCCACAGGGTCCAACTTCCAACCTACCCTGCACCCATGCACCAGTCACCAGCTACCATCCCCCAGTACAGCTCAGCCCAGGGATTGTCCCAGCATCCAGGGCCACCAGTCTGTGCCCAGTAAATAAACGGGCACCCAACTCATTTGGCATCGGTACCAAAAAGCACACCTGGAATCTGATTTGCTGTTAGATCAGGGTGACAGTCTGCTGAGACAGGCAAGCAACAGAAGTTACTATAAATACACATGTAGCTCCATTAAATCCCCTGTATTCAAACGACTGGAGAGCTGCAGTTGAGCTCGCGTGGTCTCACGGATGCACACACAGAGGGGGGTGAGTGGAGCAGCAGACACCAATGGGGCCACGCTGCTCTGGAGCTCTGTTACCAGGCAAAAAAACCCCACCATCATCCAAATCACATTGTTATCCCCACAGCTACAGTCATCAGCAATGATGATCAACCTTCTAAGTACGGTTTTTGATATTAAAGATAGACATATCGAAATGTCATTTTTTTCAACCAAAGATAAAACGTCATTGCCAAATGCTATACAGTATTTTTAATCACAGGTTTCACCAAGCACTTCAGTGGAAAGTGTATGATGATTTTTTTCACAAATCCATCGCTGTATTTTCACCATTACAGATCTGCCTTTTCTATAAAATTAACTACTGATAGATCCAGCAGATTTTTCAAAGAATTTGAAGTTACTGGAAAAACATGCTCAATGAAAAAAATGAAAAGTGCATTCACTGGACCAAGTTTAAATCTTTTTCACACAAATAGTTGCCTATTTTGCAGTGACATTTATCAGAACTGACATCAGCTGATGGAAATGTGATGGCTACAGGCAGTGATTAAAAGCACCTGATACAGACCAATATGGGACAGCATTTCCTCAGCAAGGAGCATCAGCCCCTAATGTACTGGGGGACAGGGCAAACTGCTACCAGGTAGGACTTCATTTTTCCTGCTCCGGTATTTCTAAGTCTCCAGATCACCAGCCAGGTCCAGCTACAACAACTCCAAATCCCATATTTTTACACACACAAGCAGACATTGAGATGATTTAGGTGTGGTCTCTGCAGTCACCTTCATGTAGAGTCAGGCAGAAATTTAGGCACCTAATTTCAGCTGAGATAAAGTGAATGTCCTGATGCTGATGGGGAGTTTCCTGCCTAATCCCTCCCTGGATCACATCCCACACCTCCCTACTGCTCCACTGCAAAACATGGGGGAAAATGCTAATGGGACTTCCCAGAGCTGTATCACTTCCAACTTGGGTTGCGTGAGGGCTCAGCCACTCTAATTAAAACAAAGCCATTACCAGGAAATGAGCTCTCCCCAGCTAGCACAAGAGAGCAGCTCTGGATTAAGCGCTCCCATCTCCTGCTGCTGCCAACCTCTCTGGATAAATCCCTGACCGGGACACCAGCCTAAAGGCTTCAGAAGCAGCTGTCCCGGCACCCTATGGATGGTACAGATCTGCAGGAGCCTCAGTTAAATTCATATCAAGCCAGGAGATGGCACTCCAAAACATGCAGAATAACACTCAGGCTTTGCACACCCCCAAACCCCCCTTTTTGTGCCTGACAAGGCGTTGCTTCCTCCCATCAGCATCCATTTGAGTCACCATGTAGCATGTCTGTACCAGGCCCTCAGGAGGTGACATCCAGCAGCGAAAAGGGGACCCAGCCACCAGCCATGGTCAGGCAGCTGCAGCAGCGCTGCCTACGCCTGCAGCACTCCTGAGGCACCACCCGCTCCCAGCAGCTCCAGTTCGCAACTCAGGGTCTCTTTTAATACAATCCCCCTCTTTTTTTATGGAATAGGCAAAAAACGTAATAATAACTGATCATAAAAACCCAAAATCATTTACCTTTCAGGAGGCAACTCGGGCGCAGGCTATTACAGGGTAATTTGGTACATCATAAAGTTTCCTATTAGAACAGAAAACAGGGCTGCTGGCACGAGCTGCCAATGGGAAATAAAATAGTAGTGGGGTCGTGCTCATTAGCACCGCTTTTTCTATTAGGTTTGCTTTCCATCTGGGGTGGGAAGAGGAGGGAGACTGAGATGCAGGTGAAAACAGATGAGACAGGTCTCGAAGACGGAGACAAACAGAATGTGGCTCTTTATGAAGGGTCTGGTTTTGCACCTATCACATTGACAGTGGAGAGCCCCACAGAGTGATGAGGGATGCAGGATGAGTCCCCGGACCACAGTGGGGTGTCCATTCTCCCAAAACACACAACACCACAACAGCAGCAGAAGCAAGAGCAGCTCAGAAGAGTGGCAGCTCATTTGTGCTACTCGGGAACACAGCACATGTATTCCTAAAAAACCACAAAAAACCAAAAAAACCCACCAAACCTGAAATTGAGATTAAAACGGTACAGGAGAGCACGCTGGCCTGTCACTGCAACCGGCCACTGCTGGAAATAAAGGCCCTAGGGTGCTGGCAGTCACTTGCATTTCTCAGGACATTTCCCTTTGCTGTTGGCAATCTTTGACATTGACTCAGTGCCTCTTATGCTTCTCCAGTTCCTGGTTATACCCAAGTGCATGCAAAGCACTCAGCAAAGCCCAGTCCCCTGCTAGCTGCATTGCAACTCCCAGAAGCAACTTCCCTGAGCTTGTCTGCACATGGCACACCAAATCACAGCCCCACATCACATGGGTGAAATGACGTGACCAAGGCCACAGAGGAGAGCAGTGGCAGAGGCAGGAATGATGTCAAGGCTTTTGAGATTGCACTCCCTAGGACATCCTGAGTTGTCCTCAAGCTATCATCCCAGTCCACAGTGACAGCAGCACAAGAGGAAGGCTGGAGCATTTTGCTTCAGGAAACTGAAAGCAGCATAAATGATGATTTTCTTTCTGTGAAGGAGGAGAAAAGCCTCTTCCCTCTGTTAGGAGTTCCATGTCACTGATGTTCACACTAACAGTGTGCTGCCCTGGGTGACTGCTTGGTGAGAGGGAGGGATCAGCTCACCTTCCCGCTGCAGCACAGTGATGGATCCCCATCACATAAACCACAGACACCATAAAAGAAAGTGGTCCATGAGGGCATCAGTTTAGCACCTGGGGCACAGAGGCCACAAAGAGCTGTGGAGCCCAGGTCATGAACCAAGAGCAAGCAATAACGACATGATTTGTTTGTTAATATTCATCCCATGGTTCCCATAAAAACCCTCACACCCTCTTGAGAGCTCTGTCCTGTCGCGTTATTCGTCACAATTTATTAAGATAAATTGTTCCTGCACCACAGTTGGAAAGTAACTGAAACCAGCAGCGCTGTCTCCATCTCGTGGGGAACTGAAACCCAGCCAACACCATGTCACTGCTCGCTAAACAGATCTGCGGTTTCACTACCTCCCCACTTCTTCCCTTGGTTTCTGGGTGGTTTGCTTCTCAGTTGCTTGTGGTGTCCAGTTCCCTCCTGTCCTGGCACTGCAATCACACCTGCAATCATCTCGCACCTTCATGGTCCTCTGCCATGGGGATGGCCACCCCAAGATCATGGGCCAGGGGAAGCCACCCAAAGGTACAGGTGAGAAATATCTTGCCAGCAATAGCAGCATCTGCATGAGGAGCTCTGTCTGCTACAGCCAGACCCATAGGTCTCTTCCAGCCCTGAAAACCTGCAACAGACATCACACCACCTTCGTGCCTCTTCAGCGAAGAGCACACTTCATAGAATCATAGAATCATAGAATGGTTTGGGTTGGAAGAGACCTTAAAGATCATCTAGTTCCAACCCTCCTGCTGTGGACAGGGTTGTCAACCACTAGACCAGGTTGCTCAACACCTCATCCAGCCTGGCCTCAAACACTTCCAGGGAGGGGGCACCCACAACCTCCTTGGGAAACCTGTTCCAGTGTCTGACCACCCTCACAGTGAAGAACTTCTTCCTCATATCTCATCTAAACCTCCCTTCTTTCAGCTTAAACCCATTTCCCCTTGTTTTGTCATTAACTGCCCTTATGAAAAGTCCCTCCCCAGCTTTCTTGTAGCCCCTTCAGGTACTGGGAGGCCACTATGAGATCTCCCCGGAGCCTTCTCTTCTCCAGGCTGAACAGCCCCAACTCTCTCAGCCTGTCCTCATAGGAGAGGTGCTCCAGCCTCGGATCATCCTCATGGCCTCCTCTGGACTTGTTCTAGCCGCTCCATGTCTCTCTTGAAAGAGGAAGAGGGCACGTGCACAGGGGAAGCAGCGCGGCTCCTGGTACTCATGGAGCTGCTGCCTGACTTGGCTTTCATTTGCCTTCACTTCTCAATGGAAAATAAGTGCAAGTTGAGTTCCCTGCCAAGGCATGAAGTGTCTCACATGGACATCGCTTCTGTCCCTGGCACTCTGCAAGCTGGCACCCTGCAGGGGCATCCCAACATCTGCAACTGCTCAGACATGGAAACACAAGCCGAGTTCACACCCAGGCACGCACTTGGTGTGTACAGCAAGTTAAAGCACCATGAAAGTGAGTGAGTGAGTGAGTTGCATGGTGAGATTTTTGGCAGCTTCCTACCAAAAATAGCATGGAGATTCATTGACAAGGACTTCTGCTGCCCCACAGCTACACTACTCCGACAGGGATGTATGGAAATCCACCCCACACCCAATCCATCCAACAATCCACATGGCCCAAAGGCTGAAAAGCCCCAGGTTCCCATCACATCTGCTCTCCCTTGCCCTTGCAAACCCCATGAGGTGATCACAAGAGCAATGTCCTGAGAAGCATTATGTACAACTGCTCGTCTTGTGGCCACTGCAGCCAAAGGGCTGGGCTGGGTGTGCTCCTCCTGCACATGCACACAGTTCTGCAAGGCAAAAGCGGATCCACTCCCCAAATCCCAGCTGGATGTGACACTCGGATGGGCTGATCTGTTGATACTAAAGCCAGAAAGGTCAGCACAGAGGTTGATCCTGAGGTGAGTGTTTGATTAAACCGGGTGGGTGAGGGTTTTTTTAGGGAGCTGTTGAGGATGGGAGTGAAAGCTTTATGGAGTGTTGATGGGTGCTCCTGACAGCGCTGGGGACAACACAGATTTGGCACGGGCTGCAGCAGCGTTCTTCCCTCACCAGCTGATTTCCAAGCTCCAAAGGCCTTGGGTGACTGATGAAACTTTGCTACACAACATTTTTTTGTGTTCCATTAGATCACAATGGGCCTTGAATCTTGTTCCACACAAGGAGCTCTTCACATTTATTCTTAACATTTTCCTAAAAGATTTTCCTACCCATCAATTCACCCCCACCCTCACAGAGGCCCTTAACAGAGTTAGTAGCCCATAGCAGGTGCTCCATGATACAACCTTCAGTCACAGTCATCTTTTATGACCAGGACTCAGTCCTTAAACCTTTTCTTTTCCTTCTATCTTGCTTTAGTTTTGGCTTTTCTTATTAATTAAATGGTAAGTTTCAATAGCTTAAGATTGAATTATAAGGCTTGTTTAGAGCAAGCAGAATGATCAGAGCAAAGGGTGGAAGCTACATACGTAATATATACATATACTTAAGACAGAACTTTGCTTCCAGACCTTTGGAACAAATTAAATAGAGGATCAAATTAACTAGTGATTGAATTAAGTGGAAAGCATCTTATTACCCAAAAGACAGAAACATGTGTCATTTTAAAAGAGCTAAAAAAAAAAAGCAAGAATGGGTCGAAATGCAAAGCAGGAACCTTGCAAATGTCAGCCAAATTCGGGCTCTGTTAAGCCCTCCAAATGCGATGGCTGTAAATAAAGTGGGGTTTGCTGCATAATGGGAGCTGCTGGGAAATGATGGGCTTGGAAAACAGATGTTGCAAAAAGGAGCTGCCACACATCACGTTTCACACAGTTGCAAACAAAGTAACGTGCACAGGGTGCAAGAGGCCTCGCCCGTGGACCACAAGGGTCAGGACATGGTCTTCACCCACAGGCAGGCATCCTGGGCTTCGGATCTACTCCTCGGCTGAAATTCCAGAGTAACTCCACTTACTGTATTGACTGGATGAACAGTTCACTGTCAGTCAATGACTTCAATTTGCTCTCGCTGCTCAGTGCTCAGAAAGTTACTCAATCAGATTGAATTTCAAGTATTTCACAAAGACTGAATACAAATGTACCTTTTTAACCCGAGATTAAGACATCTTGTTGCTATCTTAATTCAGCACCTTTATTCAAGGGCTCACTTTTCTGTTTTTCCAGACACTTAATTTCCCTTGAAATAGATGTGAAAACCAGAGAGAGCATTCAGATCTAGTCTTTTGTTTCACCATGAAAGAACCGAGATAATTTCACGTGTTTCTCCCCTCCTGTGACATTGATGCTCATCTTCCTTCCTGCCTATCCGGACCTTACAAATTCCAGACACTTCTCTTCCTAACACAACATTTCCCTTAGCGATGCATCAGATGGAAATTGTACCGAGCTGCCACAGGAAAGCAGTTTTTCACTCCACCAAACTCCAGTCCCAAATTCAGAATGAGGAATAAGGCCTTAGCCCTTTCCTATCTAATGTTGTATTTTTTTTCTTTTGGTTCCTTTCATATATCACATTTTGACAAATACAAGTGGAACTTTTCCAAGATAAATAACGTTATCTTTGCAGAACCCTACAGCACCCCATGGCAACTCATTATTTTTCAATTAAATTTACTGTTCATTGGCAGTTGCTCCACTTTAATTTTCTGCCATTTGTTTACTGAAGAACGAAATGCTTAACACAAAGCCCTATAAAAGTCAGACTAAGTTAATTAAATGTGAAACTAGGAAAACCTAACTTTGCCTCCAGAGCAATTTTATCATAAGATCTCCTTAAAAATGTCACTTTTTGCAGGAATTTATTTGGACATAAGCAACCACTATTAATTAAATGTGCAGTCCCTTCACAACTCTCTCCAAAAGACACTTTGCAGCATTTTGTAACCACTGATTGTAGAAACAAGAGTTCACAGGATTCACAAAGCCAGGTGAAGAAAATATTTTTCAGTCAGACCAATATTTTTAGACTCCTTACATGTTTCTGAGTTATTCTGGCTGAAGGCAGGATACCTAAGTACCAGTTTGGAAGTGATGCAACATATTATTTTCCTTCTGTTGTCAAGAAGACTTGATTTCATTCCTTGATAGGACCACGGGTTTGATCGATTGCAAACCTGTCAAGTATGTAGGCTTTTATCAACCATTTTACATACTAACAAAAATACTCCGATTAGGGTCTGCCACTAGCTGCACATGGATCAAGAAATGACTGCACAATAGATGTCAGAAATTAATCAAGACACAAACCTTGGCTGATGACGTTCCTAGACAATGTCAGAAATAATTTTTAAGCAACAGTATTCAATATTTGCATGCCTCTCTCTGTCTGAGCTAGACAGTCCAGATAAATTACACCTTACAAGTACCTATTTCTCTGCATGGGTGACAGCGACCTTGATATCTTCTCAGATATGGATGTCTACACTGCAAATCGTGGTATCTGTTCAGGTGAAGTCCATCCTCACAGTCTCACCGTGGGGTGTCTAACACAAACCCACCACCCAAACACCTCTGCCAGCCATGGAAACATGCGCCTTCATCCAACCCCAGGCAAGGGGCAGGTAAAACAGGTGAGAGGAATCGCCACTTGGAAGCACCAATTTCCCACCGATGTTTATACCAAAAGTCTATACCATTTCTGTAGGTAAGTGACCAAATTTTAGGTTTGTGGTGGTTTTAGCCGGGATGGCAGACAAACACCAAACAGCAACTTGCTCACCCTCCCTGGCCCGGGAAATATGGGACAAAATCAAAAGGGTAAAAGAGAGAGAACTCATGGGTTGAGATAAAAACAATTTAATAATGTAAATAAACCATTAATGATAATAACAGTAAGAATGGAATATACAAATGAGTGATGCACAATGTCATTGCTCACCACCTGCCAAGTGACACCCAGCCGAGTCCTGGATAGCAATCCCAGAGGAGAGACAATCCTGAAACTGAAACTGCAATCCCAGAAGAGCAAGAGAGCCAGATTCTCAAACTTTCCAGCCAACCCTCATTTATACACTGAGCATGATGTTATATGATATGGAATATCCCACTGGCATATCCAAATGCCAATTTGGGTTTGCTAATTTACTACACTCCCCCCGAGTTTCTTTTGCACCTGCAGACTAGCAAAACATGGGAAGTTGAAAAGTCCTTGATTTTCATAGCAACAACTAAAAACATCACTATCATATCAACATTCTTTGTATAACAAATTCCACACTGAAACCAAAACACAGCACTATTCTGAATACTAAGAAGAAAACTAGCTTTATCCTAGCAAAACCAGGACAAGGTTGAAAGCTGGAGGCAACTTATTCCAATCCAAGAATTTGATGTGTCAGAAATAGCTTCCCAGTGCTAAAAGATTCCCAGCTCAGAACTTGAAATTCCAGATTTATTGCTAAAACCACCAATCGTTCTGACAAGGAAAGGAAAAGAGCAATCTTTTCTAAGAAACACAAATTAGAAACAACCTGTTGTAGAGAACCTGCTTTGGCAGGGGGGTTGGACTGGATGATCTCCCGAGGTCCCTTCCAACCCCCACCATTCTGTGATTCTGTAAATAATGAACAGAGGACTATGAAGCTGGATAAAAGCTCAATTTAGGTTCCTAAAAGCTAATTTGAACAAAACTGCGGGTAAGGCTTCAATATTTTGTTGGGACAAATTGCTTCAAAAGGGAGATGTACTGATCCCACCTACAAAGGTCTGGCCCAGGTTCTTATTGTAGGAATTAGTAACCCAAACTCCAGCTTGATGGGAAGAAGGTTTGTCCCAGTAGGAGCAACACATAGAGGTCTGGCCAGAGCATACTGCATGCACTGGAGTGTGTGCTTGATCTCTCTGCTACTGTTCTCCTGGGAGACAAAGAGTGGTGCCTGAGACGGCAGCACCTTGAGCCAGGTGCAAGTGAAAGGCAGTGTGATGGTGTTGAGGTGAGCTTTACATCTAGTGCAAGGTGAGAGAAACACAGTGTCAGCAGCTAATAAGTTTATAACAGGGTTTCTTCCTCAAGCCAAATTCAGCCCAGATTTATAACTCCCCCATACCACTCTGAACTTTCCGACACTCCTCCTGAAACATTTCATTATTGCTCAATTACTGTCATGTTCTCTTAAGGACCTGGAGAGGGGAGAAGGTCTCCATTTGGAAACCAGATGCCATTTCCATAGATACTCTCGAAACTGTGCTGTGCAATAAATAACCCATTCACCCTTCAGAAACAGGCTTTGAGGGTACGAGAAGTAAAAAATAAATAAATAAAGTGAAAACTGTGACATGTTCTATGTGTAATGGAAACTAACCAGAAACTAAGATGTTAAATGGGTGGCAGGGCACCTCTGGATTGTAGCAGGGCCAGACTGTCCAACTGGGAGGTAACAAAAGTAGAAATTCTCCACAGCCTCAGCACAGCACTAACGCCGGTCACACTGAAAGACACCAAACAACAGAGCTGTCAACCCACAATCAGGAGACGTGCCCAAAACAGGCCCAGAACAACAATTCGCAGCAGCTTGTTCCAGACACTCGTGTTGGGCTGGCCCCAGGATAGGAATGATGCACCACACAGGAGGTTAATGGTGAAGAGCCCACTCTCCAGGACGCACTTAATTATCTGCACACAAGCAGGCACTCAGCACCCACCTCAGCTGAGCTCTGGAAATCGAGAAACCAAGTATTTTTTGAGGGTGAGGGAGCACTGGGGCAGGCTGCCTGGGGAGGTTGTGGAGTCTCCTTCTCTGGAGACATTCAAAATCCACCTGGACACCTTCCTGTGTGATCTCATTTAGGTTCCTGCTCTGGCAGGGGGATTGGACTGGATGATCTCTTGAGGTCCCTTCCAATCCCTGACATTCTGTGGTTCTGTGATTTTTCCAGATCTAAAAGCAGCTTTGACCTCTTGTTCATAAGGTCTGGGCAGACTGGACTTCAGGCACTACAGCCCACACCAGCACTGGACGTCTTAAATTCAGCATCCTTAACCAGAAGACACAGGGTTCATAGATCCCACTGGGCTTACACCCCACCTTTGAGCTAGGTCTCTGTCTTGGGATGTGTGAATCAACTGATGGCTCTCATGCATTCACTGGACACTTCCACAGCACATTATCATCCAAAACGTTCTTTCTGCTTTGATACTTGTAACAAGCCTCTGTTTGTACATATGGAAATCACATTATATATTCCAGATGGAAATTCATACGCTATTTCAGAGCAGGAAACGAGAACTATTTCATACTAGATGCATAATTTGTTGTGTGAATATGAAATACGTGACTGCCTCACATGTTATGTTGTGAGCTAATCATAAAAAAATATAATGAAAAAGGTCCCATCTGTCTCTAAATCCTATAATCCAACTGTTCTCAGCTAACTCCAGCTCTGCCAGTACCTGGTATACACAGAGCAAGGAGACTTTTCTGTGCCAGGGAAATACTGAAAACCAGGAAAGGACGTACAAAGCTGCAGTTAAAGTTTCATCCAAGGCAGCAAGAAAACATCTTAGAGAGAACAGAGACCTTACGACACCCCTTCAGTTGCCTGAAGTCATTCCCCAACTCTTCAAATTGTTCTTGACCTGCCTTTTTATCTGAGCTACCCTGTAATTATCTTCTCAACATAATTTCCCTGCAGCTCCCTGAAAAGCCTTAATGGGATCACTGGGACAGATCGCGCTGCACATTAGAAAGCGTGGGGGCAAAGTGCTGTCCCCAAAAGACAATGGGAAGATTGCCACTCACGTCGGCAAGGCTGTGACTTTAACATGGAGCTTGGAGGCTGCAGAACCAGCTCTGCCGTGCTCAGCCAGTGGATCCAGAGCAAAGGGCTGCAGGTGGGTCTGACATGCTCTGCCTCTTCTGTCATGGTCTCATTTATCTGCAACCGAATTCCTCAGCCTGACCTTACAGTTCTACTGCAGTACCACCAAAGGAGCTCCCTCCCTGGCACCTAAGGGACCATTTATGGGGAATTACTCCATAGGAAATAGCAACATTTGTCTGTCCTTTAGTACTTGGCTTTCACTGTGTTACTGCAACTGCTTCAGCTTGCTCACCTCAAAAAATAAAACAGATTTGAAATATCAGCAGGAGGTGTCTCCAAGTTCCCAGGACCGTTAGGACATTTCCATCTAAAGGCACTGCAAAAAGAAGCCCCAACTCTCAGCTCACTGCATGAAAAAAGCAGTTTTTCATGCTTTCAGCCTTCCATATTAACAATTTCAGTTTATTAGGTGGTCTGGGGTCTGGTTTGGACGCAACGATGGGCAAGGGACATAAATGGGATGGCTACAGGCTCTCCTATACCTAATGTCTATTACATGTTTCCTGAAGTTAGGAGATGCCTAACTCCAGGATTTTGATCTCTTTTCAAACCTTTTGACAAACACAGTGGCTTCCACTCTTCTCCATTAACTACATCCCTTCTCCTCCCTATGAGGACCATTGCTACCCCGTCATCACCTTCTGCACCATCTGAGATGCCATGGCACAGCCACAGCAGCATGGCTACGCTCAACCCATCATGGAGGATTGGCATCCCACTTGGCGCTAGACAGGGACAGTGGCAAGGTGAAGGAGATCTGTCACTCATGAAGGATGGTGGGACTCCACAGCTGCATCACTGGATCGCCATGCCCGGGACCCATGGATTTCAATGCCAGATGATAGAGCTCACTTTAAAGGGCTCTTTTTTAACCTCAAAGAAACTGTTTTCAAACAAGAGCTCTTTTATTGCTATGCCAGTTTCAAGCCACACTGAAGTTCTTAAACATCTGGGCCTGGGCCGTTGCCTTTTAAATTTAACCGGTCCATCAGCAATTGCATTCCAGTAGTATGAGTTGTGTCTGTCTCTCCCCAGGCCTGCGCTCCATTTCCCCTTCAAAATAGGCCTTATTTACCATCATCCCTTACCTCTCTTTTCCTACCTTTCACGTGAAGTCTGGCAGAAATGGTGTGGCAGAGGCTGTCTTCCCTGTGGGCTCCTCCTCAGACCGAGGAAACACCAGGAGGGCATTAGCAGGGAATTTGGTAAATACAGCTCTTAGGGGAACATGGGAAGCAGATCTTGTTATTTAGGAGGGCAAAACAAGCATTATTCCCCCTCCAAAAAAAAGAGGGGGGAAAAAACCCAAACCAAAAGCCATAACTACCAGGCAAGCCCCTGCAGCCCTTAGCAAATGAACCTGCATGGAAAATTCCCATTGACCCCAGGTTTGGAAGCTGAGTGCAACAGTTGAGCACTGAACAGAACATGATGCTACCAGAAGGTCTAAAGTGAGCTGCACACCCCCTGTCATACTATAGAGACCTGGAAGAGCTCCCCCAACCCACCAGAAACCAAATTATGCATCAAGGGAGAAATCCATTCCTTCCTGATCTCAAAGATGAACAGAAGCAGCCAGGGAACACTGAATTTATACAAATACAGTACAAATAGAGAGTGATCTGATCTCTTTTCAAACCTACTGGAGATGCCAACAGATTAGGTATGCTTTTCAAGTCCTTCCATAAATTTATCAGACTTCACCTTAAAACAATCCCCCAAATCAATCCAAGGTACCTTGGCCCTTTTAATCACAGCAATTCACTAGAATTTCTACTGAAAAGGGATGTCCACAATATTTCTCAAGTTCTTTCCAATCTCCATGCCTCCAAGCTGCAGATCCAGAGTGTCCCCACCAAACAGCAGGCACTTCCCCCAGCTCTCTCGTCATCCAGAGAGAGAGGAAAGGCAGCTACCAAAGCAGTGAGTCCACTAAAACCCAGATCATCCTCTGGTCATTCCCCTCTCTCCCCACTGTTGAAGGTAATGACACTCTACCTTAGATGCCACAGTTAAGTCCCCAAGTCTAATGGGATGAATCTTTGCCATCCTACAAGTTTAACCCACTTACAGGATTACACAAAAGCAGTTGCTTGGCTTAAGATAATTTTGCTGGCTTGAAGCCATTTAACTAAGCAATGCAGATCACTGTAACCCAACCTCTTCTCCTTGGGATTTATCACCCCATCACTTTTGTCCCACCTGTATTTTACCAGCACTTACACCATCCCTTTAAGAGGGTTCCAAATTAACAGTTACTTCAAGGCTTGATTCAGTCAATTAAAGACTTAGGTACATTTCAACAGGTTTTAGATCTGATCCTTTAGGACCTTTTTTAGTTATAAACCATGGAAATGTTTTAATCAAGAGGTCATGCACTAGTGAATTAAAAATTAACCTGTGTCCTGGCCAAGCAGACCGCACAGACATATTTCAAACAGGATCTGTCTTCCATCACACCAGTGACTGACAACCATTAATTTTGCCAGTCCTGTTGGGAGAAAGGCAAATTAGCAATGATGTTAATTTACATCTCTCTCAGCTCCCAGGGATCTCTCCAAGCCTGTTGCCTCGTGTTTCCTGTGCCTCCTCACCTGGAAATCTCCCCACATTGGGATGTGTCTACTTACTGCTGACAGAAAAGACGGTGTAAGAAAATACCCAGCACAACGCGTAACATGGAGAGGAAGGGGAAAGTGGTGGTGGTGAAGGTGCAGGATTGGCCTAAAGTGTCACACACCTTTGGGAAACTTGTCAGTTCTAGTCTTCAGCTTGCTTCAGTTCAATTTTTGAGACCCACAAGAGGAGAGCTGCTGCCTTCTATGTATTTTCCAAGCCTCACCCCAATT
The DNA here is from genome assembly GCF_000700745.2 of Antrostomus carolinensis. NCBI lineage: Eukaryota > Metazoa > Chordata > Aves > Caprimulgiformes > Caprimulgidae > Antrostomus > Antrostomus carolinensis. Next base: position 23,743 of record NW_010318484.1, on the reverse strand, counting down.
GCACCAGTTGCTCAGCTAGAGTCCCAGTTGCCTTCACCAACAAAGTGAAAGCAGCAACAACAGCATTTACTCAGGTGGGCTTTACTTCTGGCTCTGTCACCTTTTCTCTTGACTTGGTTGTAAATCCCTCCTGGATCCTTTTTAACGTGAGAGGCAGGGAGAGGGAGGAATCCCTGCAGCTAACAGACTTGGGTTAAAACAAAATATCTCATTCAAGAGCAGTTGTTTGCCTTGGGAGGCAAACACTGATTTTTACGATCAGCAGACAATGTCCTGGGGATTTTGGGTGACTGCTGCAATGTTTTCTAGCTGGATGGTGAACAGCCAGGTAACCACTGACACCATCTTGAGGGTTTGAGGTTCCTCCTCTTTTCCCTGGGGATCATAAGCCAAGACCCTATTAGAGAAACAAGTGATTTATCATAGCAGGGGTGCCTCATTACAATTTATTACAAACCCTTGTGATAGCCCAGCAAAACTGCTTCCAGGAGTCATCCCATATACCAGAATTAACCAGACAGCCCGTCAGATGGAACCGTGCTATCCAAATCCCTTTGCACCGACCTGCAGCCCAGAAATGCTACGACAGCCACAGCAGCTGCCCAACGTTAACAGATATCTGCAACTTTTAACAAGAATCAGGCACAGAGCCATTCCAAGCCCCAGCTATAAAACTGATGAACTGAGAGGAATATCACAAAGAGAAAGAGGAAAAACACAGCATCATGCCATAGCTATTTGATTCTGATTTATGTCCCATTCCACCTTGCCTTATCATAGCTAAGCTTTTCAGGAGAAAAACACTGCACACACTGTACAGAAATGGCTTTTGGTCCTGGAGGTGTAGCTCTGCTGCCTCATATGTCTGGAACGGGGGCTGTAGACAGTCCTGCCACACAAACCAACACTTGCTCCCACCAGGAAAGCGTGTGTGGAACTGCTGGATGTGTTGATGGCACCTGCATAGCCACACAGCACTGCCCACACTCCTGAAGTTTCGCTACAGCCTGGAAATGTGAGCAATAAAACCCTGGCATTGATCCCCTTGAGAGCATCGCTGTCTTGGCTGCACTGAGGTCTTCATCAGCAGTTATAAGCAAACTTCAATGCACAGACAGCTGGGAGAGAGAGAAGGTGATACCTGGCACAGAGCTGACAACCAGATCATTTTGTCAGTTTTAAGAACCAGATTTTTCACTGGTTTGTTTCAAAATTACATTTTTGTTTATTTGTCTAAAAGTCAATCATGTTTTAAAGAAAAATGGTTGAACATACAAGTTAGAAATGCCCCTAAAATGAAGCAAAATATTGGGGTAAAATGAAGTAATACGGTCGGCCCAGTATTATTTTGTTTTCCAGGAAAAAAAAGAAAGAAAAGAAAAAGAAAAAGTAATTTTTCTGTTTAGCACGATCAGTCTTTCTTTACTTTACAATTCCTATTTTGGCCAGCCACACAGCATATCTGTATTTCCCACACCTATCCCCTAACATGTTGGAGAGGGGCCAAATGTGTTTACTTACAGCACCAAACTGAAGTGTTCCGAATTGTCCCTGTGACAGGTAACCAGCTCCCTCCATTTAAGCAGTGTAGACCCAGCCCTCTGCATGGCAATTAAAGAAACTTTTAAAAGGTGCAGAGCTCAGAGCAGCTACTGACTTTCAGTGGTGAAATAACTGTTTCTGCAGTGAGCTCAGTAACTCAAGGGAAAGCTGTCCACTGTGTGAAAAGATCCAGGACACCATTTTTGCTTGTTTTTCCCATCAATGTGTAATGTTATCCAGCTCTTACATGGCTAAACTAGAGCATCCCTTCCAGGAAGATCTCCAGGCTCAAGGTGAAGCATCCAAGCTAGAATGAATTGCCCCCTTGCCTTGGTCAGCTGCTCCACCGGGTAATTACTGTGTTGCTCCACAGTTGTCTTATTTCCAACCTAACTTCAACTTCCATCCACTGGATCTTCCTATATCTGTTACATATAAGAAATCTTCTCCTGGTGCAGGGAATTACCTACTATAATCACACTGCTTCCAAACTTCCTTTTCACTGAGCCAAATGGACTGAGCTCCTTAGGCCTGCCTCTCATTCCAGAGCTTGGCTCACCCCATTACAGTTGAGGTATTCTCCAACATGTTTCCAAGAAAAGAACAAAAGCCATAATGCCATTTGTAGGGTCATAAACTTTGTACTTTGCCAACGAGCATTACCCAGTGAAATTGCCCCAGCTGTAAACACTGACCTGCTAGAAATGGGGTTTGTCAGAAGGGAGAGAATCACAAGCTCCAGAGCTCCTCAAAAGCTTTCATGAACAGCCAGTTGAGAGCATTTCCTGAAGTCAGTTATCCATCAGCTCACAAATACCTGGCAATCTCCACTCATTTTGTGAATTCTGAAGTCTGTTCTTTGCCATGTGCAATGTCCATGAGAGCTGTGTGTGGTGTTTGAGATGGTTTCACTCAAAATGGCACCTGTCCATGGGGAAGAAGACAACTCTCCAAACAAACGGCCCATTCTTTCAGCACTTGCATGGGAGGGGTCCAAGGAACGGTTTTCATCAACAGAACTCTCTCTGGGTACCATTGACAGCCAAAGCCAGCAGTCAAGGCATGCTGAGGTGAAAGTCCAAGGAATGCCATTTCTTCTTGGAGCCGACTCCTCTGCTGTCAAATTGCCATCCAAAGAAAACACATTAAAATCAATGCCCTTAAAAATGAGAAGCCCTGAAAAAACGCACTGCAAACAGAGATGGTCCATCTAAATCTGTTCATGAGGCAACCTCCAGCTGCCAGGCTGCCTGTCAAAATATTCACCCATGGTTTTTCCCCAGTGAAATATGGCTCACCTCGCTGGAGCCAGCGGGCTGCTGCTCGTTCGCTCAGGCAGCACGACAGAAGCGCGGAGCAGGCTGTGCCTCACCATATTTTTTCAGCCCAGAGAAAGGCAAATCTATCCATTGACTCACTCAGTCACTCCGCAGAAAGCACATCCCGACGCAGAGGGGGCTCGGTGTTTCCCCAGGAGCTGTGCTGGTGGTCTCCTGAACCAGGCTTTGCTGTCTCAGCAGCAGCTGTAATTATGGAGCCCAAGGAAGCAGATAAACAAGGAGCTAAATGATTTTGTGAGTGAATTCAGGGCTTGTGATAACAAAGACAGAAAAGCACTGCAGCCAGGCAGGGCATGGGGGAACACTGTAGTTTTTCATTAAGTTTGACTAAGGCAACCCAGTAGGAACCTGCTGAATCAGCCTTGATGCCATGCACAGCTGAAGCAGTGAGCAGCTGTCCTCTGCAGAGCTTCAGCAATTCCCCCAGACCCCATCCAGCTCTACTGACACACCTGCAATCTCCCCAGGACAGCAGCACTGATTCTGGCCCAAGCCCTCACTGAGCAACCAGTGAGCTAAGGCTACTGTTCAAAATATGGTCATACTCCTGAGACCTGAACCTTGCACCTCAGGCTTCCTAAATATCATCCCCTATACCTGTCCATCTCCCTCCTAACCAGCCTAGTCCTGACCTTCACGTGTGCAGACTGCAACCTACAGTGAACCATGGATCAGGTACAGGACAGGAGCAGCAGACATAATGACTGCTTTAAATGGAGAGATAGTCTAGCTCTTAAAGGAAACTATTAAGGGAAATCATAGAATCACAGAATAGTTTGGTTGGAAAAGACCATCATGACCATCTAGTCCAACCGTAAACCCAGCATTGCCAAGTTCACCACTAAACTCTGTCCCCAAGTACCACATCTACACGTCCTTTAAATTCCTCCAGGGATGGTGACTCCACCACTGCCCCAGGCAGCCTGTTCCAATACTTGACAACCCTTTCGGTGAAGAATTTTTTCCTGATGTCCAACCTAAACTTCCCCTGGCTCAACTTATCCACCACACGGCCTCTTCAGACCAAGAGTGGAAGAGATGTTTTAGCCAGAAATGAGTTAATGGGCTCAGTGGTGAGGTTAATGGACAAAATTTTGTAGTCTGCTATTCAGAATATCAGGCTAGATAAAGCCTTAGATGTTTCCCATACTCATATGTCCATATCTCTGAACAAAAGGATGACGGAATAATAAAGAGTCTCTTCCAGGCCGCTCTACTCCCAAGTTCAATTATGGGGAAGTTGGGGAAAGTTTATAAAACAGGAGCATTTTCTCCTGATTTTGACATGGAGGGAAGCCAGTAGTGATCTCTATACTCAACCCCCTGTATCACATTTCAGTGTCTTCTGGATCAGGTTATCAGCACTGACCTTCCACTCTCATTCATGCCACTGCAAAAAACAAAACTGTCCATCAAGTGCATTGTCACTTGGGAGCAATGGCTTGAGCCCAGGCTGTCCTCAGAAGGCCCGGGCTATCCTCAGCAGTCCCAGCACGACCAAAGGAAATATTGACAGTGGAGATGGGTTATGCTGGTGTGAGCAAATACCTGCACCTTGAGCCAACGAAGTCCTTTGGGACCCACACTCTGGCCAGGCAGCAGCAGCTTCATCCGCTGTCTTTGCACTCCCTCGATCGCTGGCAGATGTAGTTTCTGCAGCAGTAACCAAAAGCACATGATGCTGCCGCTGGTGACTCGTGAAGAATCAACATCTTCTGGGCACTGAGAGCCCCTGTTTCAGCAACATTTCTCCGATGCCTGTGAAGTAATTAGCAATAGCTCTTAGCATTGTCCTCTAATGGAAGATGGCCTCATTAATTACATTACGCTGAGTCAGCTTAGTGTGCTCAGAGATAACAAAAACACTGTTAGCCCTTCTTCCAAAATAAGCAGCAAACTCCCATTTTACAGACACTTAGACAAAGATCCCGTGATAAAAATACAACACTTTGTGTTTAAGTATTTTCCATCGTGCCTTAGACTATCTGAATCTCTAAATATTTCCTAGAGGAATCAGTTCACCCACTCCTGAACTGCTTGCACTGTACAAAACACACTGCAGTATTTTAGGGCATCCAGCAGAAATAGCAAAATATACCTCGTTAAAAGGATGGAACGACCCTGCTTAGACTTTAATGAAGCACTGGTATTAATACACACCTGCATCACCTTAACAGCATCACCACCTTTCACAGCACGACCTCTCCCACCTTCACCCAAGGTCGTTAGTACAATACTCGCTCCATGGAGGAACCTCCTCTGCTGGCTCATCAACTTCATCTAAATGAATGTGGTTGTTAATACAGACTAATCTACATATCGTTCATGATGTTAATGCATTTCACTTCTGAACCCCACCGTTTCCCAGTGCCTCTGCTGTGTAACTCAGGACCTTCACACCCTAAACGTGCAAGGGAGCCTGTTTAAGCACTTCACAATATACACTGTGTTTAACATAGCACGTCCACAGGCCCAGGTTTGTCCTCTCTGACCTTAAAGATATAAAAAACCATAATTTAGGAGTGTTATCACTACAGCTACTAGAGAAAGGTAGAAGGGTTGAATCACCTTCCAGAGGCATCTCTTTTTCTTTACTGATTTTTTAGGGACCCTACAGTAACTAGGAGTGGGAACCATCTTTACCACAGTAAGAAAGAGGCCATAACTTCTTTAAGGCAAAGAAAAAAAAAAGGGTATATTGGGAAAAGAAAAAATGTTTCTGCTTAGCATTTTGAAGATGTTTTTAAATGTTTAAAGTTTTCCTTCCTAAGCTCATTTGTTTCAAAAAACCATCAGCACTTAATTTTTAAAGAAGGATTTAAATGGTTTCAGAGCATGCAGCTGAAGTAAAATGAATCAAACTAAACATTTAAGGTATACTATTTATTTTGCTGAATAATCTTCCTCTTAATGTGATCAGAAAGAAATTAAGAAACATTTTTTAGTTTAACAACCAAAAGTAAAAAAAATAAATTATTCAGAGCTCAAGTTCTGAGCTCCTTTGAAAAATCTACCTTTTTGATATGCCTGAGATAATTTAAAGTTATTAAGAAATATAGCTATGTGCACCAAATTAAAGGGAGCATCAAAATATTAGACACAAAATAAAGGCTTTAAAACAAATCTCCGTAAAAATCAGTGAAAACATTTGACGCTTATTTATATTTCCAATAAAACAGGTGATTTTTCAATTAAAACGGAGATATAATCTTTCTTAAAAGTAATGAAAATGCAAATACTCAGTCCTAGATAAATTAGGCCAGGAAACCACACATATACAGAAAATAGGTCATGTTCCACTGAGGGGAAGAGGGAGGGAAAAGTGGAAAACTAAAGGCAAAAGGCAAGTTCTTGTTTCCAAACAGCATCCTTTTAGAAAAACACCCTTTAAGTTTTCTCTCCAAACACTAAATCAACAAGGAAAAGGGCACTGGGATCTGACCTTCCTTTAATAATACATTGGCAGTTTTTCCTTTGGAGGGAAAAACATTTTGTAAGAGGAAAGACAAATAATCCCAACTAGATTAATAAATTTGTTAACAGAGAGAAGTACCACAAATCAGGACAGAGCCTCTGTTTTTACTTTAGCACCTTTTTTTTTTTTTTAAAAAAAAAAAAAAAAAGAAAAAAGCAATGCATAAAATAATATTTGGAATACCACGGGGTGTTAGGGAAAACAGAGCCTACCCTGAGCTGCCGAGAGGAGCTCAGCCCCGCTGGGCAGCTGAAGAACGAAGCACTGGAGAGGCAGAGACGCGCTGGGGAGAAAACCCATTCTCCTCCTTTCATTCTTGTTTTCACTCCTGTCTCAGAGGTTGCTGGTTTATTTAATTAACCAAGTGGTGTCTCCCAGGACTGTGAGGCTGATCCTGCTCTCAGTTATCCCACAGGAGAAGAGTTGCAATGACATTTCCATGGTGTTGAAACCACGGTGTGTTGGTCCAAGTCCTGGGTTTCTGGCAGGGATGACACCAAGCTAAAGCATCTCCTCAGTTTTTCAGGTAACACATGCTGGAGGAGTAAAAATATTAAGGATGGAAAAGTACAGGTCAAAAATGAGCATCGCTGCCAGATATGTTTATACCCCTACACAAGCATCCATCCTTGGGGCAGCGCATGCTGGAGCCCCCAGCCACACACAATTTCTCCGTGTGAATAGGGCACATTATTGCTCTGTACCTTGCGAGATCAATCCAGCAATAGCTTGAATGATGTGACAGTCAAGACTTCCCTTCAGGCTCTACAACACTAAAAATTCCCACTACACATGAGGAGCTAGTCTATCCTTCAGCAACAGATTGACTTCTCAGAGAGGGCTTCTGCCTCCAGCAAAGTCCATCCTGAAATACACCAGAAGTGAGAGCAAGAGAAGAACCAAAACCTTCAATGTTCAAGGAAAAATATTTAGCCCCTGACATGCAAGAGTTATTCTCTCTGAACCAGGTACAAAACTCCAAGGGACAAAGTTACACCCTGGCCCCAGAAGAGCTAATCTTGCCCTGATCTGGAGGCAGGATCACTCCTGCCTTGATGAGCCCTTTTCCCTAATCTTCTCATTCATTTTGTACCCTTGCTCATCTCATGCTTTAAAAACAAAAAAATCCCCAAACAACTAAAATGCAGAAATGAATTCTTGCTAAAATTCTTTTCATGATTACAGTGTAAATAATAATCCACTAAAATGAGTGATACAAATCTCCTTAAATGACTCATTCACCAGATTTCTGCCCTTGCCTTTCAGACCTCAGCAGCAGCATAGTGTTGTGTCTTCTACCCATCAATTGATACTTAAATAATGCATAAAACTGTCTTATTAAATGCATGTTGAATATTTATTTGGAAGCTCATCACAAGTTGAAAGATAACCTTCATTTTCAATTCCCTTTGGGATAATCAGCTAATTGGGTATCAGCAGAAGCTCAGCTTCTTCAGTCTGCTCCTAGTCAGTGTTAGAGCCCCTTCTAACAATGCCTTCAACACAAACCAAGAGGCTTGGGCTTTCGTGCTGCTTTGTCCAACCCAGGCTAATCCACAAGACAGACATAAAAGGAAAGATAACAAAAGTGGTCACATTCACCCACTTCTTCTTCAGTCTCATTTGTGCTTTTGGATTTGGGCCAGACACTGGCAGGAAAAAGCCAACCACTTCCTTGAGATATCTGCTTAAACTAAGTCCTGGCAGCTGTGGCTTTCACATAAGCTCAAGGGCTATATGGGACCTCCTGGCAGCACTGCAGCAAGATCTCAGGCTTGCTTGTTCCCAACATACTTTGCATTAAAGCACCTTGCAATAAATTCAGCTCCTGGAATTACAGGGTCTGTGATACAGTCTGGACCGTATCTGACTCCAGCCATCAGAGTTGTTTCCCATTCATCACGATCAGGTAGTTGTTAATGAAGTGAAGTAATCATGTCACAGAGGCAGAAACCAACTCTACTTTCTGTTGAAGAATGTTAAGCACACGCTGGCTGTTTCCGAGGGCTGCTCCAGACCTCCGGCGTGTAACAGCTCAATATTGTAAAGCTGTTGGTAAATTGTCATTTATTCTGCACTGTCAGCTGCTTCATTTTCTTCATAAAGAAACATGACCGTATCAATTAATTAAGGAGAAGTATTACATCAACCTGGTAAAAAAATATGAAGGACTGGTTGAATGAGGGGCCAGCCCAGACACACCCAATTTCTGAGAGTACCACATTAAAAGCCCACTGACGGCACAGGAGCCACCAAACCCTTTCACAGACTGGCAGTTGCCAGTGTCTGACATGTTCTGCAGTACAAGACCTGACAAATCAGCACATGGAAGAAATTTCCCCATGCCCAGAGCTCATTGGGTCTTTGGCAGTTGCTGCAAATAGCTGCACAGGGAGTAAACAGAAGCACTTGTGTGTAACACTGTCTTCCAGGCTTGTCAAATTCACTTTAAGAGGAAATTCAGTCAAACAACGCTTGTATGGCAAACGCCTACTAATTTTCATACACTGGATTACTGCAAGCTAATGTTGTTTCCCTCCTTCTCCCACCGCTATTCACACTGAGGAGTACTCCACCAGTACACAGCAAGGCATCCCACAGGATACAGGAATTGTGCTGCTTGGCATGAACCACTTCTACCTTGCGCTCAGGAAATATTTTCAATCACATTCCTTTTCTCCCCAAATACCTCCATCAGTTTCAGCTGGATACTTCTTACCTGGAAATGCAGGAAGAGCTCCAGAACCTCCTAAGAAATGTAGCCTCAGATTTTCTCCAGCTACGGGTTTCTTCCTGCATAGAAAGCAATAGTACGTGTGGAAATCCCAGTGCACGTTCCCCAGACTGACCAAGTTGTAAAGCACAGCACAGATTTTCTAAGAATCTAAAGTTAAGTGACAAACTGGTTTGTGATTTAAAACTATTTGACAACCAGGTACTGTCAGAAAGATCTAATCTGTGGCATTTTTGTCCAAATTAAGTCTAATAATGACAAATGAGAGGCTGTATGCACTTCTGGAATGAGACCCGAGTAGGATGCAGAGAGCAGCTGAGGACTCAGCCTGCCCTGAAATCAAACGTCATGGCATGACGGGTGGACAAGAAAATCAACACACAGGGTAACAGACCACAGACACAGCCTGGGAGAAAAAAGGAGATGTGAAAAAGAGAAAAATAGGCACTTTCAGGGCTAATATCTGCTTAATCTAGGCAGGTACCTTAGGAAGCAAGGAACCACATGGAGGGCTGGTCTCTGGCCACAGGGAACTGGGGTACATTCGTTCACCTGGTGGCACCTGCATTTAGGCAGAGGAGTCTTGCCCTGGTGAATGAGAAAAGATCCTCTCAGCCCTCACAGAATCACAGAATGTTGGGGATTGGAAGGGACCTCGAAAGATCATCCAGTCCAACCCCCCTGCCAGAGCAGGAACCTAAATGTGATCACATAGAAAGGCGTCCAGGCAGCTCACTCTTACTCCACTGTCCACATTTCATTTCACAGCAGAATTCCCCCATCCCAAATTAAAAGGCAGTTTCTTTTGCCAATCCACACATGCCCAGCAGAGACAGTGCTGCCCAGTGATGAGGTGAAGAGTCCACATGTGTCCAGCTGCTGGGACCCAAACCAGAGTGATTCACATGTAGGGAGAAGAGCTGCCTGTCTCTGCACATGCAGCTCTTCCCTCCTCGTACCCACAAGAACACAGGCATCCAGTGAGATGGACAAACTGTGCCATGGAGCCAAAGATCCCTTCTTACCTCTCTGCATGGATGAATAAAGGCTCTTACCGGAACCTTAAATATTTTCACAATCAAGCATCTATATATTAACATCCAATGCATGTGGGTGACAGACCATCTATATTTTTTCTGAGAAAACTGACACTCTACAGCTGGCTGTCTCCCATGAAAAAGCAATGAAGAAACACAAGCATCTCTGAGGTGCATCCGACAGCCGAGTCAGGCTCCTCCATCCTGTTAATCAGGTCTCTCCATCGCATCCACTGCCGGGAAAGCACAGGTTCTCCAGGCTTCCTGGGGTTCAGACTGGAAATACTGCACACACAGAAGTCCTTAGTTGCCAGATGTTTTGAATTTTCTGTATATTTGGAAAAAATAAAATGACTCTTTAATACTGAGAATAGTCAGTTTTGGAGTGTGTGGGGAGACTAGACAAACTGAAACGCGTGGTGGATCTTTCCCCAGTGTCTTACATATGCAGAGAGAGAATAAAAAAATATGGCAATTGCTATTCTGTGCGATATTTAATTCCTCCAACTAATTTTGCATGAAACTAGCTTTAGTTTTCACTCTCCTCTACCTTTCTGTTTTGTATTGTTTTTTTTAAAGTATCCCCCATCCTCTCTTCCCTCTCAGGAAAAGGAGGAAAAATGAGAAATTAATAACTCACCCTTCCCAATATTTTAACTTTTTTTTTCAAACTGCTCTGTCAATCCATAAGCAACCTCTTCTGCAGGTAGGCCCCAGGTAGCCTTTGACATGTTTTTAAAACTCAATGCCTATAGTGAGGTTCCTAATTCCACACTTCCACTACCAAAAGCGTGAGCTGGTTTTAAAAAATGCTGAGCATGCAGCAGCTCCCAATAAATTTCACAGCCCTGCAAAAGTCCTGTTGTCGGGAACTGTTTTCATCCTCTCATTTGCAGGTTGCCTTCATTACTTCCTTCCCCTGGGTCACCAAAAGGCTGTTAGTGACATCTTCCATTTACCAGGTGCAGGAGTATAAACTCAGAGTAACTCCACTAAACTTAATGTGCTTAATGTAGATACTCTGGATTTGCGTTGCTGTAAATGAGATCAGAATTTGTCCCAGCCACAGGAGCCAGAAGGAGGTCAAATGCTTTACATACATTACCTCCCCTTCGGCATGCTAATGATGTGCAATTTTCAAATGCTTTTCCTCAGACATTGCAGTTCCAGGAACAGCACTAAAAGCATTAAAAGGATACAAGGCAGACTTCACCACCGGAACAGCTGTATGAGCAGCAAAGCTACCAGCCTGACTGTGGCAAACCTTATTTCTGTGAGTCGAGAGAGTGGAAAGATTTGGCAGTATCCAAAAGGCATCAACAAACCCGTCCTCGCTGATACCACTGTCCTTTTACCTCTCCTCCCGCTACCAGAAAAATCAATGCTGGCCACTGCAGCAGTCAGAAGCCACTTTGGCTGTGAGCACCTTCCTCCACTAGCCAGGGACCCAAGCATGGCAAGAAGCCTGTGATGGCACAGACACACTGGTGGGACACACTCGCCTCCTCCTCCCCAGAGCACAACGGTCCCAAGGCGCTGAGGGACATTCCTTCCAGAGCCTTAAATCCCAACTGTTGCTCCAGCTTCTGCTTTGCTTAAAGCAGCCAAAGCTTCGCCTGATTTTCGGTTCAGCCATGTCCTGCCATCTGTTCATGGTTTTCCTGAGGTTACCTGTGCAGCTCGAGCGTTTGAACGTGGGCTGAAGCACATGTGTTTTTAAGCTGGATGTTAATTAGAAACATTTAGTGCGTCAAACCGATGATTAATGCCCAGAGTTTCAATTGAAAAGACCCAGAGTCACACAGGTCTGCTCTCCTTTCCTACTGAAAGACTTTGGGGGCGTTGGGGGGCGACTCTTTTAAAGCAAAAGAAGGTCAGAGACTTGGCCAGGGTAAAGCAGCCTAATTCTATTGGAGGCCATGAATACTATTTGATCCATCTTAAAATCTGGCCTGAAACCTGTAGACTACATTAAAAATAATATGCAAAATGTCACAACACTACTTTCCTTTGCTTTCTTATTAACAAACATAGCTGCAAGGCATGATTAAGGGTGCTCATCATTCCCATTGTAATTATGAGGTATTATTTGTAATACCATTTCAAATTTGCTTCTCAGTAATCCACTGAAGAAAATCTGATTTCTGTTCACTTCATTATTATGTTTTTGGTGTCAGAGTAACACAGAACTGCTTTGTTTTGACCAGTGGAACAGACCCAGTTTTCATGGGGCAAAAAGGATTGCAATGACTGCAAAAGAAAGAGCAAGAGACAATGAAGCATTTGGGAATTCATCAGGTTCAATATTAATTTCACAGTCTGATTTTTTTTTTTTAAAAAAAGCACAGACCATTTAGCAGATGAAAGCTGCCTCTCACCTCTGCTATTCTGAACTTTCAGGACCTCACCAAAATGTGCAAGAAGTTTCTTCAGGTCAATTTTGGGACAGCTTTGCTTTGGCAGTGAATCGCAAAGCTCCAGATCTCAGAGGTCCAAATCAAATATGTTTTGAATTTTGCCATATATCTGGCTTATTACATTCCTGATAAAGAGTCCCAAGATACTACTGTCAGTGAACTATGGAGTGTTTCTCAGGAGCAGCATAAACATCCGATAGCACATCCTTTACCCAGGCTATTCACCTCTTACCACTGAATGCTTGACAATATTCTGATAGGGTATCTGAAAAAAATAGTGGGTGTCCATGAAATGAAAGGCAATCGTATCTCCATTTACATAAGGCAGAGACTTAAATTCTGGCCTATTCTACTCATAAATTTTCCTAATATTCTTTAAAACTTGTTATTTTTATGTAATTGCCTATGAATATTTGTAATACACTATCAAGTTTTAAAGCTGCTCAATGTTTCTCAGCCTCACTTGTTTACACAACTTTGCCAAACTTTAATGATTTGAGATGAGATTTTACAGGTGAACAATGTGCCTCCAGCAATATTTTCTCTTAAATTTATATCTAAAATGACCTGCCCCTTTTGGGGATAGGATAGAAGCAAAAATAACATTCTTCAGCTAAGTTAAACAGTTCAAGCAACTTTTTCCTTAAAAATTCCTCACCACCTCCCACTTTGGAGCAGGCATTTTATTGGGGGTGTCCTTGTGGTTGTCCTTGAGAAAACGTGGGCAATTCACAAGATTTTGTAAAATCAGAGTTTGTACAAGCTCAGAAAAACCTACATTTGCAGAAACCTCAACCCGCCTGGGGCACGTTCCAGCCTGGAGCACAGGAACGGAGTTGGCCTTTCCCCAGTTGCAGCTCCAGGGACCACTGCAGACCAGATGAGGTCGGGGGCTGGAGGAGGGTGGATGGGGTCTCCTGATAAGAATAATTTGTTCTTAACTCACTTTCCCTCAGTACAGCATTACAATCTTTGTATCCTGCTACTGTAGGACTGCTGAGTGGGAAACATTAGAGAGGGTTTTGTGAATAGGATCATAGAATGGTTTGGTTTGGAAGAGACCTTAAAGATCATCCAGTTCCAACTCCCCTGCTGTGGACAGGGTTGCCAACCACTAGATCAGGCTGCCCAGGGTCCCATCCAACCTGGCCTTGGTTGTCTCCAGGGATAGGGCACCCACAACTTCCCTGGGCAACCTGTTCCAGTGCCTCACCACCCTCTGTCTGAAAAATTTCCTCCTAATATCTGTCCTACTTTAAATGGCACCAAGATCAGGTAAGAGCAAAGTCAATGGTGCACATTTCCATTAGGACATGTGGAGGAAAGGTGGTTAGTCCTTATGAATAAACTCCTATCAAATTAATCCCCTTTGCTGATAGTGATGAGAAAACCCAGGGCATGATCTCTGTTGAACTGGAACAAGGACCTGCAGCGTGGAGCTTCCAGGCTCAGCAGACAGAAGCACCCAGGCACAGCACACCCAGGCACAGGTTTGCAAAAGCGATGTGTGATATCCTCGTTTTGAGTGGCCCACCTGAAATTTTCACAGGGGGAATCAATAGCTTCAAGCCAGGCAAGGCCAGGCACTTCCCAAAAGTCAGCCCCACGGACTGTACCGGGAGTTTAGCACTAAAAAAGTCAGAGCGCCTGGCTCAGAAACATCCAGTTCAGCACAGCCAAAAAGAACAGACTGACCCATTAAATCTTCTGCAAACAGCGCTGCAAGAGCCTTTATATTCTCTGAACCCTCAGCAACCTTGAGCACGCATTCAATTCAGGTTTCTAGAAGCTGGCAAAATTGTCAAGTCCCTTTTCTGCTTTAAGCTGTCTTTTTCCCTCCAACTGTGCAGCCACTTTAAAGGACTTCTCATGGTATCTGAGACTATGGTCACTAAAAATAAAGCAGGCAACAGGAGCTAATGGACCGCAAACACAAGCTGTTTCTAGGTTGCAAGCAAAGGTACCGAAGCATTTTTCATTTCTTCTTTGCCTTCCTTTTGCTTTTTCCTTCCCCAGTTCCCTCTTTTCTTAACCCAAATCCCTTAATATCAGTGCAGATAATTGTAATCACTCTAATATGTAGCCATCTGAGCAGCTCAGAAATGTCCGTCTTGGGCCAGTCCCTCTTCTAGTGAGGAAGAATAAATATGAAAAGCACACGGACTCCTCCAGAATTTTAATTTAAAACAAATATAGAGTCACGTGAGAATTAATCCCATTTCCACTGAAGGCTGGCTTTTGTTGGGGGTTTTTGAATCCATGTTGCTCTTTAATCAAAGGAGGAAAATGATGATGGGGGACGGCAGTTGGAAGAGCTGATGGAGACGGGCTGGATTTTCTCCAGACTCTACTGTTCTGACCCATGACCAGAGTTGTGGTTAATGTATCAGAGAGATGATCCCCTCCTTCAGCTGCTGGGTTTTTTGGCAAACAATCCAAGGATCGCAGGGAGTCTGCACAGAAATAGGCTGTGTGGCAAGTGCCTCTTCCAGGGAGAAAGGGCACAGGTCGAGGCAGGCTGACTGCACTGCCAGGCAAAAGACGACACTGAGAGCAGTGGCTGTGGTGTGTGAACTTCTTTCCCAGCGCAGAAGAAACCTACTTTACAAGCAGCAGAGTGATGGAGGGCCTTGGGGAGAGCTGATGAGCTCATTAACACTTGCAGTGGGTCAAAACTTTGGAGTCTTCAAGAGGGAAGTTGGGAATTAGAAAGCAGTGATTGCAATCTGAATGTGTACTACTCAGGTACACAGTTGGCTTTCCAGTCATGTACCCAATTAGAGATTGTGATTTTTAATTAACTTCTTAGCAGTTCTTGAAGGACCACAAATTTCTCTAACAAGACAACCCACTTATTAAACAGGCTGGGATGCTTCCAACATTGCCAATAGTCAGGGCTGGCTCCCTTTGCCCATCTCCACAGTGGTGGCTCTTAGTCCACCAACCACAGAACAGGTGAGGAAAGTTTGACTAGGAATGTCAGACTCGCAAGTGAATTTGGTCCATGATATAGCTGATTTTCTTGCAGGCAAGGATATCAAGCCAGGAAAGCAGGCATTAATGGTCTCTCACAGTAGCCAAGCCCAGGAGTGGGTTGCCATACATACATCAGAGCACCCTTGCCTCCCCGGCTGGTGCTGCCAGCAGCAGTGAGGGGATCCAGTCCTGAGCTACAGCACGTGTCAAAGCAAGAAGCAGGCCTGAGCACAAACAAATGCTCTAATCTGAAAACCCAAGCCATAAGAAAATCTCTAGCCTAGGATGAGAATAGTGACCCACTCCAAGTACAAGGTGACCTGTTTTTTCCCCGTTTCTAATGGTTCTGATTGTCCGAGTCTCCATGCAGCTGCACTGTGAAATCCATTTGAAATATAAGAGGGAGACTGTGCATCAAACTAAAATAAATCCTTCTACCCACCCAACCCCTTATAGGCAAACAAAAGGCTCCCCCTTTCTCTCCTACATCCATTTCACCATCCTTTGGCTCGGCAGCTCAAGTACTTCATGGAAATCAAGCATGCATTTGATTCCATTGAAAATCCAAATTGAGAAGCTTGACTTTATTTTATTCTATTTTCTTAAGCCTAAATAGAAAAATAGCTTTATACATATAAATAAAAAAAATAATAACCTGCCACTTAAATCCTGTTCAGGCAATTAGCTCGGTGCCTAGCTGTGTGCTAATGCAATCGCCTTCCTTTGTTTGTTCCTATTTATACTGCTCTTTAAAGTTCATTAAAATCACTGCTGCTATCTCACACAGAACAACTGTTCAAAACATCAGTGTCACACAGTTGGGAAATTTATGCTTTGAAGTTCCCTCCTTTATTCATTTTTATCAGGCTTTTTTTTTCCTTTTCTTTTTTTTTTTTTTTTTTTTTTTTTTTTTTTTTTTTTTTTTCCTAATGACTAAACCAGTTTTATGCTCTTCACAGTTATTCCAAAATCTGTTCCTCCTGACATGGAGCTGATACATCATTCCTCACTTATAACCCTTTTTCTCATTTTCATCATTTCTCTCCTCGCTTGCTTTGGCTCTCTGCTAAGTCCATCACAGCTTTGGTTTTATATCCTCGTCACTGTATTTTATAGCCCAGTAAAACCTAGAAAGCTGCTTCAGAAAACACATATGCCAGCCCTCTGATGTTTGTGTTTGTGTGGTAGCTTGCTGGACCGCGTCAGCACTGGCAACACAGACAAAGCCCCACGAAGCCACCGGCTGCCTGGAGCCAGCCCTGCCAGCCCCGGGGCTGCGGGCAGTGGAGCACGGGCAGGAACGATGAAAGGGGAACAGGTGAACACTCTTCTTTCCAACCCCAATTGAGATAAACTGCCTTTTTTCTGCAGCTTTTCCAAAGCTTTTCCAGTCCCCCACACCACAGTGACTTGCTGCAGCTTTCCCAGTATTAAAAGCTCCATGGGGCAGAAGAGGCATCTCCCCCACAGGATCACCATGAAAATGCTTCTTGCCTTTGCTTTGAGCTCGCTGCTCCCCTGCTCACTGCCAAAAAGCAAAAGGCAACATCTACAGCTGGGGACAATCGCTTAATGATGAAGGACAGCCAGCCAGCATGGAACCTCGGCAAGGGCAGAGTCAGGCCCAGGAGCAGGTGGAGGATGCTTGTAAAAATAATGGGGCTTTGGCTGTGAGCTGGCTGGAGAAGGGGGAGAGCCCAGATTCACTTTTCTGCATCCTGACTATTGTGTTTGACAGCTCTGCAGCACAACACCTTTGTTGCCCAAGAGGTAATGTCCTGCCCCTCTCCACCACATCTGCAGGGAGCCACAGGACAATGTCCTGCCCCTCTCCACCACATCTGCAGGGAGCCATGGGACAACGTCCTGACTACCTCCACCACATCTGCAGCGAGCCAAGGGAGCCACGGGACAACATCCTGCCCCTCTCCACCACATTTGAAGGGAGCCATGGGACAACGTCCTGCCCCCCTCCACCACACCTGCAGGGAGCCAGGGGACAACATCCTGCCCCTCTCCACCACATTTGAAGGGAGCCATGGGACAACGTCCTGCCCCCCTCCACCACACCTGCAGGGAGCCAGGGGACAACGTCCTGCCCCTCTCCACCACATCTGCAGGGAGCCATGGGGCAGTATCTCCAATAGCACCTATAGGCTGTCTCCACTGTGGCCAAGGACAACATACTCAGATGCCATAAATCCATCCTAACAGAGACTAGGGGAGCCCAGCCCCATGACAAACCTTGCCTCAGCTTGGAGCACAGTCCCCCTGTGCCTGACCAGGTGCTGTCCCAAACACTTTGGTGTCTAAGCAGACAACTCAGAAGGTGCAAGAAGGAAGAGCGCTGCAGGGGAATGACTGATCTAGGGTCCAAAAATTGACCAATTTTAATGAACATTAAAAAAATAAAAAGTTCTTTTCAGAGTGGTGCTATATCTGCCAGGTAACACCACCTCTCCTGGGGGCCTGCACAAAGCCCAGCTTGCAGATGATTGGGAGGAGAAATATTGATCTTGGATGTGTCCATCAATAAAGTCCAGACCTCCCTCTGACTATCCCCTCCTTTAACCAGCAGTCCACTCTCTTCTGCTGGTCTTCAACAGATTTTGGATTAGACATGAAGGTTTATAGAGACCAAATTACCTGTATGATTATTCAGAAAGAGATTTGTAGATCATTTTAGTTGTGTATACTCAAATTTCACTTTTTGAATAAAACAGTTAAAAATACTGTTCAAGCCAAATCCAGGTTACATCGCTGCATAATTCTGTACCTATGCTCTTCAGAAAGTGATATTTCTCTCTTACCCAGAAGAACTGGAGAAACTTATACGCTGAGAATGAGCAGAAAACCTCTGTCAGGAGCCAGGATTGTTTTTCAGCCTGCAGTAATTAACAAGTGCTGTAGACCATCACTTAATATGATACAAAGAGCACTGCCAAATCTCAGGATTATATCTGGAGCTTTAGTCTCAAGTCCCCTGTGTCTGAAAACATGTGATTTTAAGAAAATCTCAGCTTTAATTTTTTTAAATGCTCTTCTAAATTTTACAGCTGCAGAGGAAAGCTCGAAAACGTGAATAGCAAAGGCTATCAAAAGTAGAACAAAGAGTTCAGTATTAATGTATCTATTTAACTTTTTCTTCTAAGTTGTTTCTTGAGTTGAGGGACTGATTCATGGTATTTTGGCCACCAGCACTTGGTGGAGCATAATCTGTGGCAGTAAATAATGGATGCTGTGAGCCATCCCTCAGCAGTTTTAAAACAGTTCTGGCTCCTGGACAAGAAGAGTCAGTCGATGGCTGGGACATGTTACCACCACTGTGTTAGCACCTTGCACAGAGGAGACATCACCTCATCTCTTCCAGGACTTTTGAAAGAAGAAAATATTTTTTCTCCACTAAAACACAAGTAATGCTAGCTGTGAGGTTATCTCACTTGGCTTAGCCAAACGCCACAGAGTTAAATGGTCCCTAGTTCCTGGTTTCAGTCCACAGCTCTTTCAGCTCATCCACCACAAATCAAATGAGAATTTGAAGGGCAAACCTCCCTCTCTGACAAGCCAAGGAAACACTGCCCAGCCCCCGCACAGGCAGACACGTAACAGCGATGCCACACTCAGCTCTCCCCACGGATCGCTGTCGTCCTGCTCTTCTGATGACAGCTCAGGAGCAGGAGAGAAATCTAATTTCTCAGCATCAGATTTATGGATGAAGAAGGCCTATCTGACAAGGGAAGGCATTATGCTTATTCGAGCTGATCAAGAACCTGAGAGCAATTTCTATGGAAAGAAGGTCTGCTTTCACAGACAGATACTGAAAGCAAACTCACAAACTGCTTAGGGCTTCAGATGAACAAAACACAAGAAGGATCAGATTTTGAAGCTGCTTTTCTTTCTTCCTTCCCTGAACCCACACTGGTCTTAACAGGGATGTGGTGCTTAAACAGCCCCTAAGCACCCATGAGGCTCTGCCTGGACCTCTGTGCCCTTGTTTTCACACAATAGGGAAAGCTGACAACAACCACCTGCAGTCTGATCTATCTTGCATGTCCTCCAGGGAATGGCAAGGGTCTCCAGCACAATGCCCAGTACAAACCTGATGCCATCTATTCCACTGCTACTTCAACACACCGCCGCAGCAAGAAGGCAGCAGGTAGTAAACCACATCTCCAGGAGCCCACATGGGCCAGTACAATGGGCAGCAACCATCTGACCAGCGTCAGAGGCCCAGGGCATTCAGAAAACCCTACAGCACGTGGTGTGTTAAGCTCAGAGCTTACGCCCAGTACAGCGCACCAAGGGTTAACATCGGAGTGCAATAAATGCACTGTCAGTTTAATCTGGTTTTTGCAAGGCTAATTTCTCCTCCTTTTTGACATATTCTCCATCAGGGTCTTGAACATGAGCCTGGAGTAGAGGATAGATGGAGACCAAGTGCATGTGCAGGGTTTTATGGCGCAGGCACTGCCCTCCTAATAACTCTGCAGAGAAATTCTGGGTTGAAATGCCTAAACCAGGCTTGACCTACAACTGAATGGAAAGGTTTCTGCTCTGGATATTGTCATTCTGGGTTTGGGTACTAAATGTTTACCACTCTGGTTGGAAGTCAAGGTTCAGACTCCCCAATGGTGCAGATGCTGATAGACATACAGAGAATTTCCAGATGGTGCTGAATCCCGGCTGCAGCACAGCCCTCCTCTGATTTACTGAGACGTGCAACAGGCAGGGACAGATCCCATCCCTCTCTGCTCACACATTACCCCTCACTAGCCTCTGGTAACACTGCACCTTGCCCAGAGGCACTGCCCACCAAACACATGGACAAACACAAACTAACAGCACTGCCATCAGAGGTCTCCAGCTGCAAAAGCTGATCCCAGTTCCCTGCCTTCTACGCTCCACTCACCAGTGCAGGGAGAGGTCATTTCTGTGCTAGCTCCACACTGATCCTAGCAGCACTCAGCAACTGCAACAGAAGATGTCCCTTGGTGGACATTCACAGGCTCTCCCATGTCATAGAATCATAGAATCGTTTGGGTTGGAAGTGACCTTCAAGATCATCCAGTCCCAACCCCCCTGCCAGCAGCAGGGACACCTTC
>NW_010318484.1:0-3106 GCF_000700745.2 Antrostomus carolinensis | reverse complement strand
CCGCCCCGCCCTCCACCCCTCCCGGGGAGGCCCAGCCACAGCTTCTCTGGCCAACCTGGGACACTGTCTGACCACCCTCACAGTGAAGAACTTCTTCCTCATATCTAATCCGAACCTCCCCTCTTCCAGTTTAAACCCATTTCCCCTTGTTCTGTCATTAACTGCCCTTATGAAAAGTCCTTCCCCAGCTTTCTTGTAGCCCCTTCAGGTACTGGGAGGCCACTATAAGATCTCCCCGGAGCCTTCTCTTCTCCAGGCTGAACAGCCCCAGCTCTCTCAGCCTGTCCTCATAGGAGAGGTGCTCCAGCCCTCACATCATCCTGGTGGCCTCCTCTGGACTTGTTCCAGCTGCTCCATGTCTCTCTTGTGATGGGGGCTCCAGAACTGGACACAGTACACCCAGTGGGGCCTTACGAGAGCGGAGTAGAGGGGCAGAATCACCTCCCTCGACCTGCTGCCCACGCTGCTCTGGGTGCAGCCCAACTCTTCTGAAGGAGTCCTGCAGCAGCATTGCTCTCACACAAGCCCATACTCTGGGACATGGAGGGTTGCACCCAGTAGCAACACTCTACAAGCCAAGATTTTGGAGCTGCCCCAACACACAGGCTAGACAGTGGCAGGTCACTGGCCCAGGATTCTTTGGTAAGGAACCTGCACATGAGCTGTGCAATGGAAAACGAGTAATCGGAGCAAACATTGCGATAAATATCTCTGAGAATAATCACACACTGAGCGCCTACCGTCTTGCTTCTAAAGCCAAAGCGGGCAGCAAGCCAGACAGAGCCACACAGGAACAGTGCAGGAATGAGCACACGAGGCCCCTCGCTTGCACAGACAGGACATAAAACAGAAACACAGAATTTATTCCACTCTGTACTGGGCTGGACTGGAGCTTCTCCTCCCTCTGCTCGGTGAATTAGCAGGCACTAACAATGCCTCTCACGGCAACTCTCAATTTTGTTTCCAAATAAATTTATTCTGTTTGTAATTTCTCATACCTGCTAATCTCTCCCGGGTGTCCTCAACTGCTCCAGAGCAGGGGTCAGGCTGAGCCACGTGCCGCGAGGCTCACCGAGTCTTTTTTCCACCTTGCTGCCTGGCTGTCATCCCTGCTGCTGCTCACAGAGCAATGCAAAGACAGCGGAGGGGTTTCGGATGCTCAGCTCCAGTGCTTCTTTCTGTGAAAAGGAAAATCAGTGGGAATTTTAAGCACATGTTGAATGCAAGTTCAGATGCTAAGTCAGTGTCGGCTTGTCTAGAGGACGTGTGTGCGGCTACAGCCCCGCCTCAGGCATTTCTAAAGGATCCAACTGCCTCTCTTTGCAGCTTGAAAGATCTTTCAAAGTCACTTTTGCCATCTCATGCATGCTTCCAGAGTCCGTACACTCCTTCTTCCCAGCATAAAAACCCAATAACCCTTTAAACAACACAATTGGAAAGGTAGCACTCCAAAGCAACCCCTCAAAAACTAACAAGCCGCTGCACTCAGCAACCACAGGCCACTTTCTGGGAAACTGTACGGACATGGATGATATGGACACAAGAGACAGGGTCACACAGCAATTGCTGCAAAGAAAGAAACTCCTGTTTCCAGCATAGAAAAGTTTCCCACACACATAAATAAACCCTGCAGCCAGGTCTTTTTGGTTATGCTGATAACAATTTCCTCAGGTCCTGAGCCCTCTTTCAGTGAATGTGGTACCTGCTCCATAAGAAACTTCTCCCACCTCATACTTCAGGCTGCTCCTCAGCCACGGACCTGAAGTGACAGAAACAATGAAGCCACGTGGTTTCTGACAGCAAAAAACCTGCACTCTGATGCAGAGCTTGGATCTAGACTTCCCATGGCAGTCTGGAGTATAAGAGCCTCCAAATGCTACTTATAAAAGAAACATGACTAACTGCTTTTCAACACATTTCTCCTATTTTTTCCCCCCTTTCCCTTTTTGCACTCCAAAGGGTGCACAACTTTGGTTTCAGTAGAAAAAGGAAGAGAACTACATCAGGAATTCTTTACTTATTACTGCCCTTTTTTCATTGTGTTTTCCTCCCTATAGCACTTGGCCCTGGCTGGTTTCCCAAGCAAGAACTGAGAGAGCCGACGGTTCATCCATCTCTATTTAAATTACTTTTATACTGCATTGAATAATTGTGCCTCCATTTTACTCCCAGGCTAAAGGTGACTGACTTAAAGGTGATTATCTTTTGTTAATAGCCTGCATTACTGCACAAGATCTCAGAATTACCTTTGTAATCCTTCCCCATACTTTAATGTTGCTATTATTATTAATATTGCTCTTTAAAACATCCTTTTCTCCTGTCAGGTGGAGGCAGCGACTGCTGCTTCTTATGGGGATGGTGACAAGGCTGCCTGATATTACCAAGCAGGAAGAATCCAGTGCAGCCCACCACTTTTTTCACTAAAGGTGGTGGGGGTTCGAGTCCAGCCATGAACAAGAGGCATTTGATTAAATTAATACAGGATGGTTGCAGCCAGGCTTCCACAGTCAATATGGACACCACAGATTTGGGAGGATATTTTGTAGGATTTACACAATATGTTTTCTCTTTTAAATAAACCCACTTCTATCCTTGCACTGCAAGCCTTGGGGCTTGGTGGACAGAGCCTGCCTCGCACTGTAACCTTCCTTTCCCAACTCCAGACTGGGATACCATCCCAAATCCAGTGGACACAAACCTAACTACAGAGGCAGCATCAGTGGCTTCAGATTTTTTCATCCTCCTCCTAAGGATTTAGCAGAGCTCACCAACACTGCTTCAGGAAGGTCTTTAACCAAACCAGCTCACACAGCGCTCCTGAAATACCCCATGAGGAAATCCCAGCACACCGTAAATAATCAGTATTAGGCTTATATTTTTCATGGCCCAGATTTTTTGCAGTTTCTGCTCTAACAAATCACATTTGTCAAGCTTTCCCTGCATTGTCCGCTGAACACTGAGCACCAGCATTGTTTGACGGGTGTTGGCCAAGTGCTCAACGGATGGGCTCTGGAAGGACTGCATAGCTTGAATACACAGTGTTTCACACACACTTGCACACTGTGTATTGCTTCCAAGGCTGTGCTGCCATCCAGAGAGACCTGGA
>NW_010318483.1:0-10562 GCF_000700745.2 Antrostomus carolinensis | reverse complement strand
AGCCACTGCCCACCCCCAGACCGTGGCTCCAGCCCACCAGTGCCAGGGCGGTGCGGGGCGATGGGCCCCCATTCAGCAGAGGAGCACCCGTGCCGTGCACAGGCCAGCCGCTTGCGGTGGTCCCCCAGCAACATCACTGCCCACCACCCTGGGGACCTTCGGTTCATCTGCTAGGTCTGGCTGGGGCAAAGAGGGTGAGCATTTGAACAGAGAAGTTATGGCTCAAGTGCTTTCAAAGGGCTATTTTCTCCTCCGATGTCAGCCTGGATGCTGAGGCTGTGTCCCATTGTCCCATTGCCCATTCACACCACAGACATCGGTTATGGATGGGACATCTTGCAGGTCAGCAGCAGGACTGGGCAGAGGGGAAAACCTGGGAAGTCCCTGCGGTTCAGGTCCCGTCTAAATCAGGGGCAAACACCCCGCTGTGCCTCACAGAGGGACTGTGCAGATACTGGGCATCAAGCAGGAGAGGAGCTCGCAGGGATGGGCTGTCAGTCCCCAAGGCTGTATGTCCATCCTCTGCCAATGGTTCTGCTTTGGTCCCAGCTAACATCATGACAGGTTGCTGATCAGCATCAAGTGGGGCCAGGAACCCACTCCCATCACAGGTTTGGTGCCCAAATGGGCCCCAAAAGCACAGTCAGCGAGCCCCCCAATGAAACCCCATCAGCAGAGGGGTGTCCTGGTAGCAGCCGGGCATGATCTGCAGCCCAGGACATTGTCACACTCTGTAAATCACTGTCCCCTTTGGATACTGCTGACACACTGCTGCTGAAAAACCTGAACATTCACTGACAGCAAAGAGACCCAGCGCCAGTGGGACCACACACGCCTGGCAGGGAAGAGTCAGCTGAACATCTGTGGAAGAGGTGTGCTGGCTACCAGGGGCTGGGGCTAGGCCACAGCCAGGAGAGCAGCTGGAGGAGGGGAAAGAAACTCAGGGAAGCTTCTTGTGGAGGTGGTTTTAAAATCACACCATGACACACATGAACTTGAACCTGAGAACTGGATCCCTGATACAAAAGTGGCCCAGACACTGACTTGTGATAGTCCAGTGACATTTTACATCTAATTTCCAGCTAACTGAAGACTTCTGAAAGAGCAACCTGAGGTCAACCTGGTTGACCATATCACCATATGAAAAACCACTCCTTGCAAAAATCAGCCTTTTGGGGGGATGCTGCACAGAGGGTGGCACCTGTGGCAAGCAGAGCAGAGTGTGTCCTTGGTGCTGCCAGTGCGCTCCACGTGCTCTGCCCAGCCAGCACCAGCAACGCTCCCGGCCAGCGCTTGTCTGCCTCGTGGCTTCCCAAGACAGACCAAGAGCCCAGGGCTGCCTGCCCGCTCCCTTCACCAACTCGAGAAAGGAAAGGGGAGGGCAGAGGAATGCAAACCAGGCCAGAGGACTCATTCATCCTTCCCGCTCCCAGCTCCGGCGCGTTCCAGGCAGTCTTACTACAATGCAGCATTCTGTGCGCTGCAATCCATCCGTGCACACGCTTGCCTCTCATCCTCTGCCAGGACTTACTCTCCTGAGGCACCTAGAGCTGAATCTGTAATAAATCAAGCAGCAGCCTCCATCCAAGACACGCACACCCCGGTTTGTTCTGCTGAAAAATGAGTGCCTAGCTTTTCATCTGAACACCTGCAGCAGGCAGGCAGCTGTGCTGACCCGAGTGCAGCATCGCCTCCTCAATGAAAGGCACGTTGCTGTTCAGACACTGTCTTCCTGGCCAGCTTACTTCACTCCAACATCTTTCTTTTCCCCATACAGGGCAGGGAGCTGGCTCCCACATCGTGATCCCTCAAGCTCTGGGTGCCCTCCTCTAGCTCATGTTGCCAAAGTGAGTTTGAATCCATGAGCCTCTGAATACTGGATGATCTTTCAACGTCCCTTCCAATCCCTAACATTCTGTGATTCTGTGATTCTGTGATGCAGGTGCTGAGCATGGCCATTGCTCTCTCATGAGCTGGTGAGACACTGGCAGCAAAATCCTCCCAATGCTCCGACGGAAGCTGGAAGAGAGACCTGGGAATGGGCACGTACAGGGTTTGGTGGAGGGATATGTTCCTGCCCAGCCACAGGCATCTGAAGAAACATCTCCATTAGGAGAGGCGGGCACGGGGGGGATTTTGCCCAGGGCTTTTGCAGTAGCCCAGGGCTTGTGCAGTAGCCCACTAGCAGATCCAGCCCCGGGTTCTGCCAGCCACAGGAGGAAGAGCAGCAGTGGTGCTCAGAGCCAACTCACTGCATTGAGATGCTTTGGAAAGTTAGGAGAATGACCAGAGCCATGATGTGGGGTTCAGGAGGGTGGTCACACTCCCAGAGACACCCAGCAAGGTCCTCAGCATCTGGGTCAGTGCATGGTCCCACAGAGCTGACTCACAGGGACAGCTGCCCTGAGTGGGGAGCTCACAGCCTTGAGCGCTGCGCAGTGGGGTATGGTCCTGCTTGGGGAAGCTGGAGCTGAGGCCAAACCCATCTGGCTTTGCTTCGCACACTGCTGAGATCTTTTTTGTTGGGTTTATTTTCACGCCGACCTCCAGAACATAGAGACGGGCAGGAAAGTGAGAGCTGAAAGCAAACAGGAAAAAGGCAGGTTCTCTCCACTTCTATTTTTAACACTGCAAACAGCATTAGAGTCATTATATTTAGAAAAAAAAATAATTCAGAGCGTTTCCTGCCTCCCCTTTCAATACCTTCAGCTATTTCCTTGCAGATGTTTCCAGGAGCCAGGGCTCAGAGGCAGGAGGAGGGAGGCTGGGCTCTCGCCCTGCAGACCAGCTCAGGGAGGGGAAGGTCCTGCAAGAGGAAAGCCAGCTCAGAACAGGTGCCTGTGGCCCTTTGTGGGGACAGGGAGGACAACCAGGCTGAGGAGGACATAGCCAGGTCCAAGCAGAAGCTGTCTGTATTCACAGAACCTTCAAGCTGCCTCTCCGTGAGTTGTCATACCTTTGGTGCCATCAAAGGTGGCATATGGGTGAGTGCAATGCAGGGGAAGACAGAGCGGCACTGTCACAGCATGGGCTGAGGGAGAGAGGCTGTGGCAGCCGTGGCTGGAGACACAGCTCTGCCCCACTGTGGGGACCCCAGGCCAACCAGAGCATCCCCAGGCCAAGCTCCTGAACAAGGAGGCTGGTCTGAACCACTGGCCTCCTCTCACACCCAGCACCACCTCTGATGGGGATCACACGTGGGACTGGTGAACAGCAGCAAAGTGAGGTCTCTCAGCCAGGGTTGCACATAGAGAGTGGCTGATGTGCCTTGGAGCCAGAGCCTCTGCACTTGTCACTTCTCCGCTCACACGTACCAGGCTGGCTTGGCTTTGCCTGCGCAGCTTGGAGGATCTTCCCCTTTGCTTTGACACCTCTCGGCTCGCTGCCTCGCGCTCAAGGACTGCGGTTTGCAAAGCGTTTGTGTTTAATTCTCATACAGGCGATCCAGAGCGTGTTTTCTGGGTGGCAGGCCAGCGGAGTGGTTTCGCCTGTGCAGGCAGCAGACCACATCCCAGCAGGACCAGGGGATGTAAAGAAACCCGGGGTTTTAATGCTGTCAGTTGCTGGTGGTGGAGTGTGCAGCCAGCCGCTGGGAAATGGCTCTCCCAACCCCAGCCACACTGTGCTACATGTGGTTTCCAGCAAAATCACAGTGAAGGGAGACCAGGATTTCTCCTGCCCCAGGAAGGAGGTGGAGATAATGTTGGAAACGTGTCATCAAAAGCACCTCAAAACTTCCCCTCCAGCCTGGGCCGTTAGAGAGGCCTCACTGCCCCACTCACACTGCTCTCCAGGCTCTAAGTTGCTGCCCTGGCAGTACCTGTAAGAGATGTTGTCCTTTATTGGGCTCAGCCAGAGCAGGAGAGCAGATGTCTGCTTTGGCCCACAGTGCCAGGGTTCCTGGGCTGCGTTTCCCTTCCTGGAGTTTGGTCCACAAGAGGAGCTGCCTTGTGAGATGCTCCTCTGGGGCTCTGGCTGACTCCAAACCAGAGAGGGAAGCCTGGCTGGGAGCAGCTCCTGGGACAAGCCAAGCTGCAGTCAGGCTGCCACTACCAGACCCCCCAAAGGGTCTTGATTTGAGGACTACCTGAAGGATGCCCTACAATTCCCAGTACAGCCCACCCAGCCCAGTTCCCAGTTGGAACTCAGGCAAGAAGCAGTCCCATTGCAGCTCCACCATGAGCTGCTGGTCTTTTTCCCAGGGTGGAGGCGATGGCCGCAGGCGGGAGCCTTTCTCTGGTGACCCCCAGCAGGAGCTGCTGCTATTTTTTGCCTGGGGCTGCAGGGATCTGGGCTGCTGTCAAAGCACACATGGTTTTCACAACACCGCCCTGACTTGCCTTGCCAAGACATCTTTGCAGTTGGTTCCCAGAGGTCAGTGGGGCAGCAATGGCTCTGTGATGCTCAGTGGGCTCCTCTCACCCCAGATTGTCCAAGCTCTCAGAGGGAGCTCACCCACAGGCTCCTTGGAGGAGCTGTTCCTGGTGGTGTGGTCAGAGCCAGGGAGGTGCCGATCTCTGTGCCAGAAACAGAACTGGACCAGTTTTAATGCTGGCAAGCATTAAAAATGCAAGCAGAAAAGGCAGTCCATGGTGAAGGGGACCAGCCCAGAACGAGCAGATGCTAATCCAGAACCTGACACATTCCAGTGAGTCACAAATCACAGACAGGCTTGCTTTATTCCCCCCCCCACCCTTTTTTTAAGAAAATAATCAAAAAACTTTAGTCAGAAAAGGAAAAACTTCCAGAAGAGTCTCCATTCCCAGGGCCGAGGGCTGTGGGTGCAGGGAGCCCAGGCAGGCAGGGCTTGCACAGCTGAGAGCCAACAGAGTCCCGTTAAATAATAACTGGAGAGTTTTCCTGCAACAGCTAATCAAGTGTCTGTGGAAGTGTGGTGGGGTGGCTGCAGTGTGACAGCATCAGGCGGTGGCTGTAATTTACAGCCTCACTCTGCCAGGTGAAGATGGAGCTGTCACCACAGAAGATGGAGATGTCACCTTGTTTGATGGGCAGCAGCAGTTTGGAGCCTGCAGAGCAGCTCCAGCAAGAAGGTGAAGCCCTCACCACTCCATCTCCTCCTGCCACCATGGGGCTGGGGCACAAGTGTCTCTGTTCAGAGTCTCTGTTCATCTTCTTTTCCTATTTCTACCTCTCTGCATCATGGTGTCTGGGGACACTCTCCTTAGGAGAAGTCTGGGTGGTAGGAGACTTTCATGGTGGGCTTTTCCAGTCTCCCCGGGAAACAGTTGGATAAAAATAAGACTGTCACAGCTCTTCTTCCCTTTCCCTCCCACACCAGCTTGTGGGAAACCTCCATGCCCCAGGACACTGTCCCCTAGCCTCTGCTTGCTTTCTCAGAAGGAACTTCCTGCCATTTCCAGATGGCCACAGGCATCAGCTTGGCAGGGACTTGCTGCAGGGGATCTCTCAGGCTGCGCTTCCTCCTCCAGATCCTCCAGATCTGCTTCCCCAAGACACAGCCATGCCCATGAGGAGGAAGCATCTCTCTCGTGCAGATTGACACCACGCTTGACACAGCTCGGGCTCAGCCAGCATGAGGTCTGAGGACACTGTCCCCTCCAGCTCTGTCCCCGTGCCCAGCCCCTGCCCAGGCTGCGCTGGGTGCCAGCTCACCACAACCTCCCCACACCCCAGGGGCCAGCACAAGTCAGCCTGGCTGTAAAGGGCCAGTCCTGGCTCTTGCTTTGCGGTCAGAGCACAGAAGAAGCCCAGCCAAGCAGGCTGGTTGCTTTTAATTAGCCTCAAGGACCCACGTGAAGCAGCTGCCTCCCTGTTCCTTCGTGGGGGACTCTCATTTTGGGGCCACCAGTTTGCAATTAGCAAGTCACTGCTCTCCCACCTCCCACCACGGCAGCAGGTCACCCTGCCCCGTGGGCAGCCTGACAGCCGGGCGAGAGCCTGCCCAGCCAAACACCTTTTACAAATCATGCTGCATGGTTTGCATTCTTGGCTGGTTTATGAGCATTTCAGCTCCTCATATTGATCAGGGCTGGAGCCGAAGTAATTACATTCATCAGAAATAATTTCCCCTGATTTTGAGTCATATTTGAGCTGGTGCCCACCTCCTCCCCTCGCCCCTCGACACAGGCAGCTCTCTCTGCTCACTGGTACATACTTTCCAGGCGACATCGTTGCTTTCATAACCATTGTGAGACCAAGAGGTTTGTTTTTCTCAACTGGATCCCACACACACACTAAAGGTTTCAGTCGTGTCTTTATAGATTTGGCTGGGGATGTGGACAAGAGGAGGTGGTTTATGTGAACTGAATGCTTGGGAGATGTCTGAAGATGTTTCTGGCATTAGGAGGGCATGTAGAGGAGGTCTGGGGGTCTAGGACCCCTCTGCATCACTGGCCTCAGCCTTTCTAGTCTTGCTCAGGAGTTGGAGAGCAAGCCCAGCCCTTGCTTTATTCCCTGAAGTGGAGGTAGGAAGGAGGACTCATCCTCAAAGCCTTTGGTGTGATCCCTGGGGAGCAGCAGGTCCCCTTGCCAACTGTTTTTGGGTGGTGACCAGTCATTGGGGTTTTTTACGTGCTGGGTGTGAACAAAGCCCTGGTGCAAGACAGGTGAACTCACAGCTCCTCAGTCCTCCACAGACCAGCCCACCGTGCCCAGCCCTGCTGATGTACCCAACGTCTAAGCTGGAAGCCCCTT
Organism: Antrostomus carolinensis; assembly: GCF_000700745.2. Classification (NCBI taxonomy): domain Eukaryota; kingdom Metazoa; phylum Chordata; class Aves; order Caprimulgiformes; family Caprimulgidae; genus Antrostomus; species Antrostomus carolinensis. Next base: position 3,887 of record NW_010318483.1, on the reverse strand, counting down.
TCCTGCATGGTCCAGACTCCTTCAGATCAGCAAGGATGCCAAGTGCTTGCTGCACAAGGTCTTTGGGAAGGTCCCAGTAACAAGGAGGGGTTTGCAAGGAAGCTGTGCAGAGCATCCACTAGAGATACACTAGCTGAAGAGGGTAATCTTTGCCCCAGGCCACTGCCCCCTCCCCAGCATCATCCTGTCCCAACACCATCACCCTCCCTCCCCTGCACATTGTCCCAGCGTTGTGGATCCACCAGCACCCTGAGCTGCTCCAGCTTGCAATGCTCCTGCTGATGGCAAGCCAAGCTCAGCCCTGGGGACATAAAGGTCTGTGACCCCGGGAACAGGCACAACCCATGCCACTCAGACCTCTTCCAGCACCACCCACTCCCCAGGTGCAGTACTAGCTGCTGCGTGGGTGCAGCACTTGCATCCTCAAAGCTTTTCCCAGGGTCATAGAAAGTAGGGCTGGAAGGAAATAGAGACATCACCTAAGCTCTCCCGCTCTAAAGCAGAGCTGGCTGCAATTAAAAGGGGAGTTTGGCGAGACCCAGAAGCACCACTGGCCATACCTTAGTGCCTGCCTCAGTCTGCAGCCTGTTTAATGGTGCAAGGGGCAGGGCAGCTGCTTGAGAACACATAGCACACTCGAGCTAGACAGGAACTGAAGAAAAAACACAGTCTATTTTAGCCTGAAACCACAAGAAAAACAGAGATAGTCATAAAGAATGAGCAATTTGATCAGGAAGCATGAGTTAGCCATGTAGCTCCATGGAAAAAACCAAGGGCCTGTCAGTAAGCACACAAGGTCAGGATCTGGGGTTTATATCTTGTCTGAAAGACAAAACTTCTAGTGAGACTTTTTTAAAAAGAAGTTTATGTTTGATGATGTTTGATACCAAAAATAAACTCTCAAGAGGATCATAATGTTTGATACGTGATGATTTCTGACACTATTTTCCAAATAATAATGGAAAGACTCATCTGGCTGAAGTTTCCAGGCTTTGTTTTACAAAAGTCTTATTCTTTGGGTTATCTGAGTGTTTAACTTAAGGGGACAATTATTAATTGCTCTCGTCTGGACTGCAGGGAAAAAAAATCACACCGAATTAGTGCCCAGGGTTTGATATGTCTATTGAGAAAAAGCATCCTTTCACAACAGTTGATACAAGGCTGGGCTGGACTAATGACAAGCCCCTCAGTCTGAGTGATGAGATCTCGCTATAGTTCTGGCTGAGCAAAGTTGTGATAGTCCACTTGCTCCCCATGTAATCGCTCAGCTCCTTCCTCTTGGCCATGTCAGACTTTGAGACCAGAACCAGCACCAAGTCCCATTTATCACTGCTACTTTCTAACAAAACCTACTTAAAAATGCCTGGAAAATGGTGAAGGATCAGGTCTCCTCACCATCCCACCACCACACATTGCTCCTCATCTGAAAGACCCTTTCTCCTTGGGCGAGGGCAATGCCCAGCTCTTGCACGCTCCCTCGCTGGCCTCACCGCAGTGGCTGGGGGCTTGGAGGGGTCAGTTGGTCCCATATGAAGGCAAAGTTTTCTGATGTAGTTGCCTGACTGTCAGAAACTGGACAGCAGCCCTGAATTCTTTTCTTGCAAGTCACTTGGACAGGCCCCAGATGGTAAATACTTTCAGTCTCTCCTAGCCTGGGTCTGTGGTGGAAACAGTGACCTCAAGATAAAAGATTGCCTGGCCTGTCCCTCGTCCCTTGGGGTGACCATTCCTCCCAGCCCAGCTCTGCTCTCCAGTTAAGGTGTAAGAACCAGAGGGAATAAAAATGGCCAGACAGGGATGGAAATGTCCATCACCACCTCTCTCGGCTCTTGCTGTTTGAAACTGGAGCCGGTCTAATTCTGGGTAGGAAACAACTTTCCCATCTTGCCAAAAATGAAGGTATTTCAAAGTTTCCCAAAGCTGGGGTGTTTCCAGAAGTCTCATGAAAAACAGCCAGCAGCCAACCCAGAGTGTCCAACAGTTGAGAGACCTGAGATATCTCTTTTTCATCTTGGGGCTCTTGGTTTTCCAAGCTGGGTGTCTGTACAGCTTTCCCACCCTTGCTGTCCACCCTCCATGGACATCCCTCTTCCCCTGCAGTAGGGATTTGAGCCAGGAGTGCCCAGAAGCAAAGGGAACATCCTCCTCACCAAGGTATGGAGCTGGGCCCACCCTAGAGCCATGATTTCACTGTTCATATGAAGAGGAATGGAGCCAGTGAGGACCCAGGACAGCCAAGGTTCTCCCCAGCAGAAATGAACATCCAGACTCCAGCCTGACTTCAGCCAGCTCTGCAACTGGAAAAATCAGGAATTACTAGTTGCTTCTGTAACCACCATTAATGACAGAATTGAACCTGGCCATGGTCTGCAGGACCTGCAAGGCTTGATGGATCACTGCATCTTCCAGGAGATCCTGCACAAAAGGCAGGATCCGGTGCCACCCCGACACCTGGCCACTGTGCAGCTCACAGGGTAAAGTGACAACTGGCAGCTCTCACACAAGGCTTCTAGGCATGCAGAGGGGCTCTCATGGGAGAGGCAGCTCTTGCAAAACAAGAATTGCTAAACAGGGGCATCTTCATTTCAGTTCCCTTCTACCTGGTGAACGTACCTGCCATTTAACAGCTGCCTTTCTAACTTTTCAGTGCTAATAAACAAAATAATAAATAACACCCAGGAGAAGAGCTGCTTCTTCCAGGTCTAAGGAGTGCTAAAAAATCCCTCTCTCCTCCCAGTACTAATTTAAGAACTATTTCAAATCACTGGTGTCTTAATGGGGTCCTCTAAAAGGACAAAGGCTGCAGAAAACATGAAAGACCTGCTATCACAAAGACTTCTGCACATGCAGTGAGACTCTTAACACACCCTCGTGGGAGTCTGCTACTGGGATTTGGGGTGGAAAAGGATCATTTTGGGATCATTCACAGCTTTGTTGTGAACTACAGCCTTACAGATCCTGTGGGGTAAGAACATGAAAATAATTGTCCCAGGTCAGGCTAATGGTCCAGCTGTAATTTACTGGACTGACAGCCCAGAATCCTGGCTCCAAAAGGAATCGGTAACAAAAATGAGAGAGAAAGAGTAAGAATCAAGGACAGAGGAATCCTCCTCACACTCCTGTACATCCAGACTATTGTGTTTAAAAATTGTTGATGAATCTAATGGTCATTAATTTGTCATTAATAGTCATTAATTTGTCCCTTTTTAATCCCAGTACAGCCATTTATATCCCACCTACAAAATATCTCGTTGCAATGTGTTCCACTATTTCATAACTGGCAATGTGGAAAAACTACTGTATGTTTTCTGAAATAAAAAAGCAATGTCAAAGTGCTCTCCACTGTCTGCCCATGTGTCTCCACAGTGTCTCTGCCCAGACTTGGGCCCTAGACAAATCACAATCTCATTTTGATATTTATAAAACATACAAGCTACTTATCTGGCATCTTTTCTGTTGTTCAGAAAAAAGAAGGGAAGAATTAAACCCTGCAATACATAACTAGACTCTAATTAAACTTATTTTATTTCACCAATCTCTAATGCAACTTTTATATTATATATATACAGCATATTATAAACTAACAGATTAAAAACCAGACCAAAGTTTAGCACCTTATATCTATTTAGGCCAAACCCATCTTACAGAGAGAACTGCATCTATAAAAAGAGGTTTTAGGCTGCTTTAATGCATTGTATTTTAATCTAGAGGACTTGAGGTAGGTTTTATCTTCAGTGTTTGATTTAGAAGGGAGTTCTGTCCTTAAATGCTACAAAAAAGATTTGCAAACTGCAAACTCCTCCCCATGTACCTTTCCTGTGCACGTCTGGCAGAGCCAGGTGTAGCAGTACCTACATACATCAGTAAGTTCCCTGGAGCAGACATGG